>NW_025939192.1:35465-93072 GCF_000764305.2 Hyalella azteca | reverse complement strand
AACGCAGTACACTCACCGAGACAAGAACGCAGTACACTCACCGAGACAAGAATGGAGTACATCTGTCTCTTATACACATCTAGATGTGTATAAGAGACAGGTCCCAGGTGGGGGGTGGGGGGACAGCCCCAGGTCAGGAGGGAGGGGGTTAGTCCTAGGTGAGGGAAGGGGGAAATTATTGTTAATATTATAATATATTTAAAACTTATTATATACTTATTATTATGAGAAAGTATTAGTTGAAGATTTTCTCCATAGTAGACGTTATCAGAGAAATATGCTGAAAAAGAAAAAATTTTTAGAAAGAAGAAGAGGAAGATATTAATAAAAGATTTATTTAGAAAAAATAATATTATGAAGGTATAGAATTTATATTATAATATTATGAAGGTATGAATTAAAGACCGCGTTATACAGCAGGATGACGGGGGGATGTGGGATGTGTACCAGAGCTACGCCCCCACCCCCGCCTTCACCCCCAGCCGCCTCCCCAAACCCACATCAAAGATGGCGGCTAAACCCGTGAAAAAACCGTCGGGCATCCCGCGCCCGAAGACCGGCCGGAGCAAGTAGACCGAATAGTGAACATAATAATTATATCGATTAAATTAATATTTAATTAGTTATCATTTATTTATACAATATTAATTAATTAAATCCATTATAATATTATAATAATTATACCAATTAATATTTTTAGTATTATGAATGTTGTTAATATTTATTATTGTTCTGTTCAATAATTGTGTATAAATTTCGCATATTAAAGTTTTTTAATTTATTAATAATTGTACAAATTTTTGCAGTATTTTTTACTTAGAATATTTCAATTTTGGCAAGTGCAAGTTCCATTAATAATTGAGAAATCGAAGTTTAGTTCAAATATTAAAATGCAATTAAAATTGGAGTTATGTGCAAATTGTTGATTGGAAATTGACTTAATATAATTTTTTTATGTTTTAGGATCATGAAAAAAATCAGTCAAATAGGATTATTAAATATCAAGGATTTTTCACTCCCAACGCCGGATTAAAGTGCTATAAATATTACTGATTATTACATAGCATCGCTGTAAATCACCTCTTGTAATATTAGTACATAATATATATACATATTAATTCCTGCATATATGTTTCATTACTTTTAATTAAATATATTAGTTTCATATTATGTTGAGAACATGCAGCTCTGTAGTCTGCATGTTGCGATGTGGCCAACATTCCAATTAAACAATTAATTCGATAACATGTATTAATTAGTTCGATAATTAATTGGATAACATGATTAAGTAGTGAATTAATCCTGATTAATTAGCTACTGCTGGATTAATGAAGTAATTCATGAAGTAATTCGCTATTTTGTGTTGGGTTCAGGATTCCTTAGTTGAAGATAGAGGATTTAAATAAAATTCATTGTTTACAAACATAAAATAAATAAATATATTCTCACTGAAACAACAGCAACCGTTATTAAACTTTACATTCAAAACATCGATCTACACAAAACATTTTGTACTCTTCACACATTACAAAAGTTATAGATGTACACTCTTCACACATTACAAAAGTTATAGTTGTACACTATAACAAGTTACAAAAGTTATAGTTGTACACTCTTCACACATTACAAAAGTTATAGTTGTACACTCTTCACACATTACAAAAGTTATAGTTGTACACTCTTCACACATTACAAAAGTTATAGTTGTACACTATAACACATTATAAAAGTTACAATATGTAACAGTGCTACTATTTCCTTGGACGGTTGATACATGAAAATAATTCCCCTGAAAAGTAATTCTCCTAAAAAAGTAAAAAGTAAATTAAAAAAATAAGTAATAACAAGCCACACACACGGCAGGTTAATCAGCATTAAACAGCTTCAAATCATTACCTTCTTGCCTAACTATACTTATTAATAAATAATATTGAACAAGTCATGAACTTGTGAGTTCAACCAGAACAACCAAAAGGTAGGACTCCGGAGGGCAGGATAAGTTTAAGTCAATCATTAAAAATGACATTTCTTTTAATTTTTTCTCATGAAAAGACAAGATAATACTGGGAATATAGAATGTTTATCCATAAGTAAAGACCAGATCTATTATAATACTCGGAATGTAGATTATTTGTCCTTAGGGAATGACCAGATCTATAATAATACTCGGAATATCAGATATTTTTCCTAAAGGAAAAACCAGATCTATAATAATACTCTTAAGACTACAAAATAGGCACGTCACAGAAACATTTTAACGTCGTGCTGATTATAACGCTTAACACCAAATAATAACACCAGTATCTCGTTGTTACCTTGGGTAACGTATTCAATAATAACACCAGTATCTCGTTGTTACCTTGGGTAACACATTCAATAATTAAAAACACCAGTACCTTCGTTGTTACCTTGGGTAACGTATTCAATAATAACACCAGTACCTTGTTGTTACCTTGGGTAACGTATTCAATAATAACACCAGTATCTCGTTGTTACCTTGGGTAACACATTCAATAATTAAAAACACCAGTACCTTCGTTGTTACCTTGGGTAACGCATTCAATAATAACACCAGTACCTTGTTGTTACCTTGGGTAACGTATTCAATAATAACACCAGTATCTCGTTGTTACCTTGGGTAACACATTCAATAATTAAAANACACACTTGTCATACTCCTGTCTCTTATACACATCTAGATGTGTATAAGAGACGGGTCCTATTCCATAGGATCCTTAGTCCCAGCTTCTCTAAATAATTAATTATATAGTGAAACGTATCATCATAAACTCTGCTGAGGCGCAAGACTCTCTTCACGGCGCCTGTCGAGGCGCAGCTTCTCTTCGGACACAGGACTCTCTTCACGGCGCCTGTCGAGGCGCAGCTTCTCTTCGGACTCAGGACTCTCTTCACGGCGCCTGTCGAGGCGCAGTTCCTCTTCAGAAGAGTCGCTGTCGAGGTAGCGGGGCCTGTGCGACCCTTTGTTCAGTTTGTAACCCTCGCTGTTGGGGTCGGGGGGTTCAAGCCCCTGTTCCAAGTAGGCGGGGTTGCTGTAGCGAACCCCATACGTGAAGTACAGGATTAAACCTGCACAATTACAGAGGTGTTAAGGCATTATTTTGATGGATTTAGAAGTGACGAAAGGATAGGATTCTTTAGGATTCTTTGTATACGATTCTATACAGAGAATCGTACAGAGGAGTAAAGGTGCCCTTACCCTAGGTAAGCTACTCGAATTGATCGTTTGTATTCACGATGTATGTATGTATTCATGAAGAATGTAGGTATTTATTATTGACGTGTGTATGTACTCATGTGTAAACTTTCATAAGCACTACTTACCTACAATGTATGGCCGATGTATGAAGGACGCGCAAACAGTTAACGAGATTATGTCACAAATAATGAATACGAAAACGGAAATATAATGAGGGTTGAATTACAGTGAGATTTTCTCACTCCTTTAAATTATAAATAATCTTACGATGTGATACATGACATACGTTACCAAGGGGCGCGTATTCGTATCTTGGCAGACAAGTGCTGGCATGGAAAACAGCTATTGTTTATTGTTATAAACGTATATCTAAGTATATATCTATAATCTAAGTGAGTATTGCAAGTATTGTACCCTAGTCGTTAGGACTTGAAGTTAAGAGGCCAGTATTGTACCCTAGTCGTTAGGACTTGAAGTGAAGAGGCCAGTATTGTAGCCTAGTCGTTAGGACTTGAAGTTAAGAGGCCAGTATTGCAGCCTAGTCGTTAGGACTTGAAGTTGAAAGGCTAGTATTGTACCCTAGTCGTTAGGACTTGAAGTTAAGAGGCCAGTATTGTACCCTAGTCGTTAGGACTTGAAGTTAAGTGCGCATCTACGACGCTTGATTGCAGAAGTAAATGATATAGGATTGCAGTTAATCATTTTAATGCATAATCACAATGGTCACATGATGGTTGTTCCTGAGACAAGTTCATCAGTTAAAGCTCAAATAACATATAGTTTAATAAAATAAATAGATAGGCAAAGAAATGAAACCGAAAATGCCAGATGAACGGCCGAAGTAACGTAACAACCAATGGGTACATAATTTCAACGGAAACTAAAAAACTGTTTTATTAATGAGATAATATTTAATTTTTATTTAAAACGTTGACTTCGATTGCTTCATCTAGTAATATTATTTCATTTTTGTACTATTTTGAAACAGGGTTGCCAGAGGGTCTTTTTCTCAGGACCAATTCCGCAATTTAGTTTTTTCCAATTGCGTTGGCCGGCTTAAATTTATGATAGGGGTACTATCTAATTAAATTTTAATAACGGCAAAAAACTTGAATTTTTACACCGGAACCTACAAATACGCTAGTATATATCGAGTTATATTCCTTTTTTGGCCTTTTTTCTTCGCGGACTTGGCCGTTTTTATTATTACTTGGCCGTTTTTAGGCCATCTGACAACCCTGAATTATGTACCACTACGTCTTGGAGAAATACACTTCGTGGTACGCATATGTACCACTTCGGAGTCAACGTGTTGAAATATGGTGCTTTTTTAGGCACTATCTTTGTTTTTAAATCATTGGTTAATTTGTGATTTAAGTAAATTAATAATACATAAATACATTCACTGATTATTAGTTTTCTAAAGCAAATCTCTACAGGTTCTACTTCAAGTTCTACCTTATCTTTTAAATGAAGATGAAATTAATCAAAATTTTATACATGAATTTCGTAGGGAATTAACCTCTGAATTTGTAAATAAAAGGCTAATTCTGCATGCATTCAGAGAAATATATACGTCATATCGTCCAAAAAAGTGACAATTTTCTCACGTAGCACTGATACGTATTTTTTTCGGGGTAAAACAAAATCAAGGTAAAAATTACCTTGATTTTGGATTAAGACTCACTCATTTCTTTGAGTGTGGATTCGACTCGTACCACCATTCTTTCTATAGCATACAAACCATGTGTAGGTACGTTTTTTGGACAAGTGGACTTTACAATTAAAAAAATATATATTTTTATCTTAATATATCATGTCTTAAATTAGAACATACAAAGCCATGTGATTTGCGTGCAAAAGCAGGCAAAAGAAACCGACAGGTTGAGGTCCTTAGATGAAATTTATCAAATAAATAAATAAATGATTGGAAAAATGTAAAAAAAAGTTCATCCAGTTACCAAATGCCAGGCTCCGTAAATGTGTTTTTACACATGGAAACTAGTGGCGGCCACTGGAACTATCAAATGATAATGGTGAATATTTACCGTGCTATTAAAAAAATATTAATTACCGCCACTATTTACCGTGCTATTGGCCCCATGAAAAAGACGCTACTGGCCACTGAAGGACCCAGTAACTGTTTACACGAGGCCAGTAGCACGAATATTTAGTGGCGGTTAGTATTAGCAAGTTTTACTGGCCGCCACTACTGTCCGCGTGTACTAGCACCTTATGGCGTGGAAAGTTAAGATATTCAAATTAAACAAATGGCTTGTTTTAATAGCATTATTGTGACGGATATAGTGACGTCATTATAGTTGGAAAGTTTAAAAGATATATATATGTATAAAATACACACTTAATAGAAAAATTATTTGATAAATAACCTAATTTTAAGATTGTCAAGAAAATTCTGTATATTTCACAGAAAAATTCGAATTTCGTTTTCATCGCCACAAAATTTTAAGATGAAAACAATCAAATTTATTTGAAAACAGAATAAAATTATTGTTATTGTTAGCTTCCACCCAGTCGTTATATTTCCGGTCACAAATGAGAGCAAAATGAACAGGCAAGCAAGGGTTTAAACGTTGATGATAGATAATATTATTATTATTATAATCAGTATCATTATTACTATTCTGTACAGCATTACTATTATGTACAGCCTCGGGTGCAGTAGGCATTACAGGTTACTACTTCATCGAAATATGGAACAAAATAGTCGAAGTAAAATGATCCAGATCTAAAAATTATTAATGAGAGACAAAGAACTGATAGCAGCCAAAGAAAATTTCGGTTAATTTTATATAGGTCTTTCTTATTTTCATCAAATTATTCATTAATAATGACCGTTCATAGAGGTTTATTGATAGAGTGCGCTATATTTATAAGGGCGCTTTTCCGCTCCCCCTAGGTGATGATGGTTAATCTAAAGATAATTGCATTATTGTTGTATAAGAGCTATTGGTAATATAAACTTTTCATGGCATAAATCGCTTAATTCCGCATTATACTCATGATATCTAAAAGCTTACAATAAGTTATTTTATTAGTAGTTAATCAAGTTCATATTTCATGTCAGCGAGATAACAAAGCATCGATAAAAAACTATTTTAGCGATTAAAAACAAAGCACAGAAAGGAAAAGTCAAAAAGCAGTCAAAGGAAAATACGGCCATGCGTGCTAATAAATTACAGCCAGGCGTGCCTTTATTATAAAATATTCTGAATATACAAACTAATTACAAGCATGAGCTGATGTGTGACAGCTATTGCCGTGCAATGAGAATGCTCCAGTTCTGAGAATGGCAATGTTCCAGTTTTGGGATTGGAGCAATGGGAAACCTCCAGTCATAGAAATGATGAAGATCCAGTCATAGAAATGATGAAGATCCATTCCTGAATGATGATGCTACATCAGGCGCCGCCCAGGACTCGGGGAGCGCGTAAATCAGCCGCTCATGTCCGCCTCGGCCGGGCTTGAAGTGCAGCCTCTGAGCAGCTTGCAAGCTCGGCATGACTCGGCCATGACAACCGTTGTCATACTCTCAGGACACACTTGTCATACTCTCAGGACACACTTGTCATACTCTCAGGACACACTTGTCATACTCTCAGGACACACTTGTCATACTCTCAGGACACACATGTCATACTCTCAGGACACACTTGTCATACTCTCAGGACACACTTGTCATACTCTCAGGACACACTTGTCATACTCTCAGGACACACTTGTCATACTCTCAGGACACACGTGTCATACTCTAGACCCAAAGTAACTTTGGGCCCAGTGTAGCGACTCCAGCACAAAAGCGAAGGCGTTCCCCGACTTTAGTAAGGGTAGAGGAGGGAATGCTCTCGTTCTAAGGGAATGTTAGGGCATCCAAGAGTTGGGTCTGCAGCTCTAAGCACGAATGCAGGTGCCACGAATGCAGGTTGCAGGTGCCACGAATGCAGGTTGCAGGTGCCACGAATGCAGGTTGCAGGTGCCACGAATGCAGGTTGCAGGTGCCATGAATCACTGAAATTTGTTCCTGAGGTCCGTAAGCAACGCCGGCGCTGCGCTAGATGGTAATAGGATCGCTGGCCGCCGATGGCGCGTCCTTAGCACCGTCAGCAGAGAAGCTCTGCACTAACGTCCTGACCTGAGACTCCCTGCTACTGGGGCGCAAGTAGGGGGTCCTCCTTTGGGGAGGTGGCATCCCCAGGGAGGATAGAAACATTGGGGAAAGACTCGGGGATTTCGGTGAAGTCGCTGTGGATGACGGCGGATGGGATTGCTAATGGTAACGTCTTGGCAGGTGGTGATACTTCAGCGGGGGTTTCAGAAGGGGAATTTTATTGGGGGGAAGTAGGGGGATGATTTTGGGAGATACTTTCTCTTCGGGGAGATGTAGGGGGTGTGAGGGGAGGCGAAGATGATGGAGGAGTAGGAGGCATAGGGGACGAAGGAGGAGTAGGGGGTAGAGGGGACGGCGGAGGTGAGACTGATGAACCTACCAGGGGATCTGATTGCAAATTATCAAAGGGGGAATCTTTCCGGTTGACTGCGTTATCATTTGTATTATTATTTGCATTATGATTAGTGTTATCATTTGTTTTATTTGCGGAATCATTTGCCTTATTATTAGCGTTATCATTCAGGCTATCATTTGCTTTATTGACGCCGTAAGCGCCAGACAAATCATCGAACGGGTCACCGGCGACTAGTTTGCTCTCGCCCCGTTCACGTATAACGTCTAGCCCGTCAAATGGTTCTTTAACGGGTATCACCAAGAACTCGTTGACCCGTTTTGCTAACGGGTCAGTTGGAGAGCTGGGGGGTATTGAATCGAAGCTTGAATTCCGTATCAACGGGCCGGGTCTTTGGGCCAGCGGTGTTGATGGAACGCTTGATGAAACGGGGCCGTGGGCCTCGATGTCTTCGTGTACGTCACCAACGGACGATGATTTGGCGAGCAGAGTTAGAGGGTCCGCTTGGTGGGTCACAGGGTCCGTTTGGTGGCCCACAGTGTCCGTTTGGTGGGTCACAGGGTCCGTTTGGTGGGTCACAGGGTCCGTTTGGTGGGTAACAGGGTCCGTTTGGTGGGTCACAGAAGCAGACGATGATAATGCTGCTTCGTTACCTTCGTCTCGTGCGACGTCTTCAGGTCGTATCCCATCGTCAGGTTCGTCGTCGGACAGCGACCAGCGAACAAGCGGAGCCGCAACCAGCGCGGAGTTTGGTACCGATGGTTCCTGGTCGCCGGTAGGTGGTTCTTGCCCGCCTGGAGAAAGTTCTTGCCCGCCTGCAGGTTGTTCCTCTCCGCCTGCAGAAGGTTCTTTCTGCCCTACAGGTGGTTCTGCCACTTGACCGTAAGCTGGTGGAGCGTCGTAGCCCAAAAGAGCTTCTTCCTTTTGGACGATTTTTTGGTCGCTGTTTTCCATTTCAATTGCCATGCCATCAGTTACAGGGTCGTCTGCTTGCGGCATTTGCCGTACGAGTTCTTCGGTAACTAGTGGAACCATGGCAAGTTCTTCGGTACCTAATGGACTAGTAACAGGTTCTTTGGTATCACTAATCCCTGGGTCTTTGTTATCGGTACCATCAGGGGTCGGGGTGTGGGGTCGGGACGGGTGTGGGGTTGGCTGCTGGACCAGGATTTTAGGGACCTCAGGGTCAGGGTTGTCATCCTCAAAGGCAGGGTTAGTCACGGATTCCCTACCGGTCGTTTGTTCAGGGTCCACGTGGCAAATGCCGTAGAAAAAGTAGATGGCGAAGCCTTAAAGAAAAAGAAGAAAAAATAATGTTTAAGGAAAAAATAGGCAAAAAATGTAACAAGGATAACGGAGTGCATGCCCAGAACGTGATTAGTTTCGTGCATGTTTAAAAACAAGCGTGAACAATTAGTAATAACAATGAAGTAAAAAAAAGTTAGGTATAAATTTAAACAAAAATGAATTAGTGAAGTAGTGAGGCAATAGTTAGTGAGGGGTCGGTGAAAAATTATATTCTAGTGATATAGTAATTAGAACAGAGGCAGCAATGTAAATACTTAAACAAAAAGTGTTATAGCAAGCAGATATGTACACGTGCAAGATGTAAAATAATAGTAATGCAAATAAAATAAAAATAGCAAAATTAAAATAATAATTACCACTCAAAAATAAAAAAATTGAAGATGCAAACTTAAGAGAAGTGGAAACCAGAGACCAAATTTGCGGAAGTCGACGGCAAAGTTTAAAGTTTGCGTTTAACTTACTTCGAATTTCGCTGAGCGGAGATTTTGGTCTTAAAGAAATAATAAAAAAATAATTTCCATGTGAGGCTTAGTTACGGTAGAGTGAGGCTAAGTCTCACGCCTCACCTAGCCTCCCTAGCCTCACCTAGCCTCCCCAGCCTCACCTAGCCTCCCCAGCCTCACCTAGCCTCCCCAGCCTCCCCTAGCCTCCCTAGCCTCACCTAACCTCCCCAGCCTCACCTAACCTCCCCAGCCTCACCTAGCCTTTCACACATCCAGACTGACAGTCACACATCCAGACTGACAGTCACACATCCAGACTGACAGTCACACATCCAGACTGACAGTCACACATCCAGAATGATAGTCTCACAAATTTCTCTGACGAAGGCTACCGGTGCACCGCTATGTGGACAGTCCCACTCGTTCCTCTAAGTGTACAGGAAAAAGTTTTTATTGGCGTACCTCGAAAGCGAGGCGCTTCTTTGACCGCGGCTGTCTGGAGATGGACGCCACGACGATGATGGACAGCACCAAGCACAAAGAGCAGAAGAAGATGGACACCGCATCACCGTCCACCACGGACGGCCCTAGCAGCGTGAACAGCAGCGTCGTCGTGAAGCACAACACACCTGCCAACAAATGCCATCTTCAACTTCTCTGTGCAAATACAATTGTTACTAAATCCTGACACACCCGAACAAAATTTGGGTACCGCCTCGACGTCTGCCCTATAGAGTCGCCACACTCGCTTGAAGTTATTCCCCTAACAAAATTCGGGGTGTGCTTCAGCCTCTGCCCCAGAGTTGCTATGTTCGCGTTAGAGTTATTCTGGGTCAGTTGGCCAACTGATCGCAATCAGCGACTAGTCAGAACCTTCTTGCCGACTTTATGGTCTCCTGAGAGTTGGGCAAGAGTTGGCAGAATCCCCTCAGTCCCCTCACCAGGCTCTGGTAGCTGTCTGATTCGGGGACCAGAATGTAGACCAAAAAAGCGGACATATATATATAGAGAAGCTGATTTACGTTCGGTCCGAGTCCTAGGCGGTTCGTAATTCAAGGTCGCCAATAACTAAAAATTTTGATAGGGATGCTGGTGGACTATGCTCCCAGAGGCCAGAGTCCTAGGCGTTCCTTAATCCAGAGCCGCCCTCGACTCTAAATTTTGTTAAAGCTCTGTGACAACACAGTCGTTACTAAAACCCGACACACCCGAACAAAATTTGGGTACCGCCTCGGCTTCTGCCCTAGAGTCGCTACACTCGCTTAAAGTTATTCTGGGTCTGCTTGGCCACCCGATCATGAGAGTATGACAAGTGTGTCCTGAGAGTATGACAAGTGTGTCCTGAGAGTATGACAAGTGTNCACGCACCAGCGAAGACGCCCGACACGAAGGTGGCCACGACGGGGGACTGGAAGCGCTCGCTGACGCGCGCGAGGCTCCTGAAGAGCAGCCCGTCCGCTGCCATGGCGTAGATGATGCGAGGCATGGGGAAGATCGCGCCGAACAAACTAAACGCGTAATTACTGTGATTACCTGGTAATACTTTACGATATTAGCGATGCAAACTACCGGCGTAATTGCCGTCATTACTGCGATTAAACGCGGAATTACTGTGATTACCTCTGTCTCTTATACACATCTAGATGTGTATAAGAGACAGGTCATACAGCAGGGTGAAGGCAAGTAACACAAGGCAAGTAACACAAGGCAAGTAACACAAGGCAAGCAACAACATACAAGTAACCCAAAAATATAACACACATCGGGGGGCAGAAAGTGCACTGATATTAGGACAAAGTGTCGCTCATTTCTCTCAGTGTACAGGGCCTATACTTTCAAAAAAATTTAAGAGATCGTAAGTCCATCAGCCAATTATTGACGGCCTTTCAAGCAAAATCCACCAATCATAGATAAGAAAATAGAGCGTAAGTACTTACGTTCACTTAGCGAGTTTTGAAAGTATGGCCCCTGGTAAGTAACGCTAATTACTCACGGCAGTTTCGAGTATCCGTACTCATGTACTGTAGGTACTCGTACGTACTCAGGGTCATCCGAGTATCTGGGGTACGCATACAGGGAAAAACACAAGCGTCATCACACAGAATATACAAAGCTTATTAGTCCACACAAAATATACACAGATATTAAAGCCACACGGAATATATGATGTTTATAAACCCATTCAGAGGTGTGCTGTATTAAATGCTGTGTGAGCATCGAATGTCGCCAATCAGACAAGTGTGTAATGTATGGATGTACTTTCTTCCATACACGACACATGTATAGAGGATATCATGAAAAAATCAGCAGAAAACTCAAAGTCAAGCTAATTAAATTATTATAAATCAAATGCCAAACAAATCAATAATAAACACACGGTGGCAAATCAATAAATCATTATAGATAAACCATGGAAATGCAAACGCTGGGGAGAAATCAATATAAATGAGCAACACACGACAAGCAAACAAAAGAAAAATAACTAAAATGTTATAATAATAAATAAATATACTATTAAATCGGTAGGATAAGCGAACATAATTCTGTGAAACAATACGGACAGCACAGTAACGATACGGTACATGTATAAGTACAGCATCATTACAACACCATTACATCCACAATCTAAAAGCAATGAAAACGCCATATAAATTCATCATTCTTCGTTCGAAAACATTTCGTAGTGCAGACCGGTCGTCGCTTCGAAAAATTTCATTGAACATAACTAAAATCAAAACAAGTAATTCCATAAATAAAAGAGAAATTTAAAGCCTCAGTAACGAGAAAACGATAAACGGAACATAAAAACCTATCGTTTCCGTCTAAAATATGCAAAAGTTTTACAGCAGGATCTTTCGTTCGAATCTGCTACTTTCTAATCCTTCTCATTCTGCTGGGCGGCTTCACGCCGATTTCAAGATAATTTCTTCCACCTCTGCTGGTTCTGATTTAATTATTGAAGAATCGTTGCATGTTTTTAAACGGAAACCTTGTCTTAATAACACAAGTACAGTTTTAATCCTCTGGAAATTATAAGTCGATAGATTTTCATCTTCCGTTATCGTTTTCTCATTACTTAAATTTAATTTTTCTCGTGTATATTCTTATTTTCGCAACTAATTGTACTTGTACCGGGAGTCTTTAATATTTTTAAACTAATTATATAGAGCTCGCCTCCGAAACATTTTCATTTAAAATATCGCGAATTGCATGGCGGGATTTTTACCTTAAAATTCTTGGTGAAGATGTAATTTAAGCAAAGTAATGATATAATTACATCATAATTAAATCATTACATGATAATACTGTGCCCACCTGAGCAACATGACGCAGAGAGCGACGATGGTGTAGGCCTGCAGCGTCCCTATGCTCATCATGTTGATGAGCTGGTCCAGGTCAAACAGCATGGCCATCATAGCTGTTAACATCATCACACATCATCATCCTCATCATGCTGGAGAACATGTAGAATAGGTAAGGTAGATGAGGTGGATGTGGTAGATGAGGTAGATATGGTAGATGAGGTAGGCAGGGTAGATGATGTAAACATGGTAGATAAGGCAGGCATGGTGGATGAGGTGGATATGGTAGACGAGATGGGTATAATAGATGAGGTAGGCATAGTTGATATGGTAGACAAGATAGGCATGGTAGACAAGGTAGTAGCTACGGTAGGCAAGGTAGATATGGTAGACAAGGTAGACAAGTTAGTAGCTACGGTACACAAGGTAGACAAGCTAGTAGGTATGGTAAACAAGCTAGTAGATATGGTAGACAAGTTAGTAGATATGGCAGACAAGTTAGTAGCTACGGTAGACAAGGTGGTAGATAAGGTAGACGAGGTAGATAGTAGACACGCACCAGCGAAGACGCCCGACACGAAGGTGGCCACGACGGGGGACTGGAAGCGCTCGCTGACGCGCGCGAGGCTCCTGAAGAGCAGCCCGTCCGCTGCCATGGCGTAGATGATGCGAGGCATGGGGAAGATCGCGCCGAACAAACTAAACGCGTAATTACTGTGATTACCTGGTAATACTTTACGATATTAGCGATGCAAACTACCGGCGTAATTGCCGTCATTACTGCGATTAAACGCGGAATTACTGTGATTACCTGGTAATACTCTACGATATTAGCGATGCAAACTACCGGCATTATTCCCATGATTACCGGGCAAATCTGTAAACTATTAGAAAGACAAACTACCAGCATTGCATTCATTATTAAAAGCGTCAACGTTGTTACCAGGCAAGACTTAACGCTTCTAGCGATGCAAACTACCTTGATTAAGATGATTCCTGTGATAACTAGCCAATAATTTTTATTATTTGGACAGTATGGCCCATTCATTTCTTGTGAGAGATCAGTTACCTGGCCGAGAAGCCGAAGAGCGCACCAAAGCTGACGATATTTTTGGAGACGTTCATGCCATAGTAGTCGTAGAGGTAGATTAGGGGCGCCCCAGGGTCCTGGGGGCGAGCGTGGGTAAGTGGGTCAAACATACTGCAATATTCCTGACTGTATTATAGCCTCGTAGAGGTAGATTAGGGCCGCCCCAGGGTCCTGGGGGCGAGCGTGGGTAAGTGGGTCAAACAGTGGCTAGGTGAGTCAAACATAACGCAATATTCCTACATGGATTATATAGACTTATATAGAATCGAATCTAATATTTAATGATGACATTAACGAAACACCAGCGGCACCACGGAGTGCACGAACTACGTACCCTAGGACCTCATGACCTAATGAAGAGTTTAGGACTTCTTAGTCTATATACGGTTACGCGGATTACGCCGCCTAGCTTCGTCGTCCATCATCTCCGAGTCTTCGCTAGGCATGTCGCCCCGCCTTCGGGTCCCGGATGTAATATTGAATGGGTTCCGTCTACCTACCCTCCTTTGGGGCCAGCTGATGCAAGATGCTGTTGCTTGTCTTGCTGAGGGTAGTTTCCTATAACCTGATGATCAAGAATCTTGCTCAAAAAGTCGTCCTGTCGTCGTTTGAATGTCGCAAGGGAGAAGTCCACTCTTTCCAGCTCCTTTGGCACGGCATTGAACAGCCACGGCCCTGCCACGGAATGAGATCCCTCAAAAGGAGTAGAAAAAGTCTGTACTCTGGCCGCAGCTCGATTTATAAATGGAGGAATCCTGATATTTTCTTCCTCCTTTCGTTGTAATACGTCACAATTTTCGAGGTCTCAAAGTCGGGAGCCAGTCCGGTTATTATCTTCCAAGTGTACAGTATGATACACCTCTCTCTTCTCCTCTCCAGTGAGTACAGTTCCAGGTGTTTCAGCCTTCCCCAGTAGTTCAGGTTCAGCTCCCTCATGCCGCTGATCCTGTACGTGAAGGTACGCTGCCTGCCTCCAGTTTCCGCACCGCACCCGCCTTGAGTGGCGACCAAAGCTGGCAGCAATACTCAAGATTGGGGGGCACGAAGGCTCTGATGAGTATATAGTCATTGGCTCCGTTTCTCTCGTTCGGAATGTCCGTCGGATCCAACCCATCACTTATCTGCCTCGCGCAACTATTTCCTCGATGTGGTCATCGAACGTGGCTTCAGTACACATCAACACTCCGAGATCTCGAACTAGTTGCTTCTCTTCAATTTGTATGTCGTTCGATGCCAAGTAGTGATGTGGCATCCCGACCTCCTTGCCAACTCTGTATCTCATTACTTCGAACTTAGTGCCGTTGAACTGCATACTGTTCACTAGGGCCCAATCGTATATTGACGATAGGTCATCCTGTAACCTCTCGCAGTCTAGGTCATCTGTTATCTTCATCAGCACTCTTGTATCGTCCGCAAATGACGACGTAGATGCGTGGGTGAGTTCTGAGTCAATATCAGCAATGTGGATGAGGAAGAGGATCGGTCCAAGCACTCAGTCCATCGAACACACCGCTTTTCACCCTCGCTTCTCCCGATTTAGAGTTTCCAATTGCAACGGCTTTTGCCTTGTCACCGGACATCTCAGCAACTTTTCAATGAAGACCACGGAATATATGGCCAAACGCCGGTAACTATCTTATTTAAAATAATGATCAGACTAAAGTTTCAATTGCTGGAATTTTATTGCACTTGGTTGCTCATTAAAACTACAGTTCATACGGATAAAACGTGAGTTGTATTTCGGTAAAGGACACTTAAAAAGTAAAACGATCAAAATAGTAAAACCATGTGTGACAGACATTGTACTGATTGATGGAGTTTTTAGAGCACAGCCAAAAGAGCTAGCGTTGGGGCACAAGATCTAGTGTTCTAGTGGAGCTAGTGGAACAACAAGCGAGGAAAGTTCAGGTCGAACCTCACAGTATGGCTGGCCTGACACGAATGACTACCCGACGTCTCTGTTACAGTAAAGTCAGACTCGAGTGTTACTCAGGCGACTGCGCCAGAGTAACAATTGCACTCTTGGTATCCTCGTTACCAAAAGCACTTGAAATTATAAATAGAATGCTGGTATTAAATGATTGAAAACAGTGAACGATCACCATCTTTCACAACCCTATCTGTCAAGAAGTTGTGGATCCACCCTAACAGGCTTCCTCCTACCCCCAAGAGCCTCAGCTTTCTAAAGAGCACCAACCCCTTGGTCAACTTTGTCTAAAGCTCTAGCAAAGTCCAGGTATACCTGCATGCACTACGTACCTGCATGCAGTAAGGCAGCGCCAGGGTCAGTACGGTGCATGAATTACGTACCTGCATGCAGTAGGGCAGCGCCAGGGTCAGTACGGTGCCGATGCCGAAGTACGCTAGGAAGATCACGAAGAGAGAAATGCAGATACTGAGAGGCAGGTTTCGCTCCGGTCTGATAGCCTCCTCACCTGCAGGAGTGAGGACATGCACGAGTAAGTGAGCAAAGAGGAGAAAACGGTCACGTCAAGCACGTGATGTCTCCTGACGACCATACCCTATGACGCGGCCATCGACGGTATCTTTTTCGGGAGGATACCCTGCCTTGTACTAGCTGGCGGACGGGTATATGGCACATTTTGGGTTGGGTCAAACGGCCGAGATTTCACGATAGAGGTCAAACGACAGAGGAACCACGGTACAGCCCCACGGTAGAACCCTGCAGCTGAGGCCCCACGGCAGAGGCCTCACGGCAGAGGACCCACGGATGAGGCCTCACGGCAGAGGCCCCATGGTAGAGGTCCCTCATCCCGCACGGTACCTAGTACCGGCGGTCGACTTCTCGTAAACGTTCGACAGCGTACAATGATTGCGACTCCTAACAATGATTACGACCAATAATTTCTAGCAATAGTTATGTCACTGGCTATGTTTCCATACCATAAATGCAGGCTAGCGTCCTGTTAGTCCCAGAAAATGCAATCCTTCTCCAGAGCTATTTTATCGACACAGGAGTCCCTCAGGGATCGGTTATATCTCCCACACTAGGTATTCAACCACTTGACCTCCGATACATCAGTACCGGTCTCCATCATTGCCTCTTACTCAGATGACTTCACAGTTTTCATGGCCTCCCCGAAGCTTGAGGCTACAGAAGTGAAACTCGCACAGCAACTCTTGGTCCACCGTAGAAATTGGCCGTAGCCCCTGGCAAGTCATCCGTCACACTTTTCACTTTTGACGTCCATCAATCACGCACAATTGTTCCACCATATTCTCTGCCTGCCTTATCTCCATCCAAAACTACCCCTCCAAAATTCTACCGCTCCTCGAAATACTACCCCTCCTCATCCCTTAAAAACTCCTAAAACTTCCCTACAAAACTCCATAAATTCTGATAGTCATTTGAGACAAACACTACACACTCATCCTTCACGTCAGGTCCAGGGCCCTGAACTAGGCGAGACGAAGCTAGAGGTCTTTACGCAGTCAGATCTCCACCCCCGCCTCTGAGTCCCGATAACCCCACCAATCCCCGATCGCCTTTCAAGAGATTTTGCTTCCCCGTTGCTACTGCGCCTCGGGTGCGGGGATCTCCTCCAGTGTACGCAACAAGTATTTGTCTTCCCCAACGTACCCCACGACCCAAAGCGTCCCCTTTCCTTGGAGACAGACTCATGAAGATGACGGTCTCCTAGCTGGGTCCACATCCCCACATGTGTGCGTGATGTCCGCACAAGACAAAACATGCGCCCCACCCGCTCCCCATTTGTGCCCTCACTCGCGCCCCACTCATGCCACCAGGTACCCCACTCATACCCCCCTCGCGCCCCACCTGTACCCACTTACACCCTCACGTGCCCAACCCATACCCCTGTCTCTTATACACATCTAGATGTGTATAAGAGACAGGCTCTGATGAGTATATAGTCATTGGCTCCGTTTCTCTCGTTCGGAATGTCCGTCGGATCCAACCCATCACTTATCTGCCTCGCGCAACTATTTCCTCGATGTGGTCATCGAACGTGGNACACGTGTCTCACCCAGTGTAGCGGCCGCGATGATGACGTATATCACCACACACATGTTGTACTGTAGCCCAGTATACAGGCCAGTATACACGTGTCTCACCCAGTGTAGCGGCCGCGATGATGACGTATATCACCACACACATGTTGTACTGTAGCCCAGTATACAGGCCAGTATACACGTGTCTCACCCAGTGTAGCGGCCGCGATGATGACGTATATCACCACACACATGTTGTACTGTAGCCCAGTATACAGGCCAGTATACACGTGTCTCACCCAGTGTAGCGGCCGCGATGATGACGTATATCACCACACACATGTTGTACTGTAGCCCAGTATACAGGCCAGTATACACGTGTCTCACCCAGTGTAGCGGCCGCGATGATGACGTATATCACCACACACATGTTGTACTGTAGCCCAGTATACAGGCCAGTATACACGTGTCTCACCCAGTGTAGCGGCCGCGATGATGACGTATATCACCACACACATGTTGTACTGTAGCCCAGTATACAGGCCAGTATACACGTGTCTCACCCAGTGTAGCGGCCGCGATGATGACGTATATCACCACACACATGTTGTACTGTAGCCCAGTATACAGGCCAGTATACACGTGTCTCACCCAGTGTAGCGGCCGCGATGATGACGTATATCACCACACACATGTTGATGATCGTCACGATGGTGTTCATCAGTGATGACTCCTTCACACCGAACGCCAGCACCACTGCCATATTCATCATACATCAATAATATAACGAGTTGTACGTGAATTATATCACGAATAACATAATGAGCTGTACGTTAATTATACAGTAATTATAGCTTAACCATAGTTATTTTCATTGCGTTAGATAAATTTTGAATACAAGTCATGTTGAATATGATATATAATGTAAGCAGAAAACCTCGACTAAAAATATTGCGGGGGTGAGGCCAGCCAAGACTCACCCGTGAGGCCAGTCAAGACTCACCCGTGAGGCCAGCCCAGACTCACCCGTGAGGCCAGCCAAGACTCACCCGTGAGGCCAGCCAAGACTCGCCCGTGAGGCCAGCCAAGACTCACCCGTGAGGCCAGCCAAGACTCACCCGTGAGGCCAGCCAAGACTCACCCGTGAGGCCAGCCAAGACTCACCCGTGAGGCCAGCCAAGACTCACCCGTGAGGCCAGCCAAGACTCACCCGTGAGGCCAGCCAAGACTCACCCGTGAGGCCAGCCAAGACTCACCCGTGAGGCCAGCCAAGACTCACCCGTGAGGCCAGCCAAGACTCACCCGTGAGGCCAGCCAAGACTCACCCGTGAGGCCAGCCAAGACTCACCCGTGAGGCCAGCCAAGACTCACCCGTGAGGCCAGCCAAGACTCACCCGTGAGGCCAGCCAAGACTCACCCGTGAGGCCAGCCAAGACTCACCCGTGAGGCCAGCCAAGACTCACCCGTGAGGCCAGCCAAGACTCACCCGTGAGGCCAGCCAAGACTCACCCGTGAGGCCAGCCAAGACTCACCCGTGAGGCCAGCCAAGACTCACCCGTGAGGCCAGCCAAGACTCACCCGTGAGGCCAGCCAAGACTCACCCGTGAGGCCAGCCAAGACTCACCCGTGAGGCCAGCCAAGACTCACCCGTGAGGCCAGCCAAGACTCACCCGTGAGGCCAGCCAAGACTCACCCGTGAGGCCAGCCAAGACTCACCCGTGAGGCCAGCCAAGACTCACCCGTGAGGCCAGCCAAGACTCACCCGTGAGGCCAGCCAAGACTCACCCGTGAGGCCAGCCAAGACTCACCCGTGAGGCCAGCCAAGACTCACCCGTGAGGCCAGCCAAGACTCACCCGTGAGGCCAGCCAAGACTCACCCGTGAGGCCAGCCAAGACTCACCCGTGAGGCCAGCCAAGACTCACCCGTGAGGCCAGCCAAGACTCACCCGTGAGGCCAGCCAAGACTCACCCGTGAGGCCAGCCAAGACTCACCCGTGAGGCCAGCCAAGACTCACCCGTGAGGCCAGCCAAGACTCACCCGTGAGGCCAGCCAAGACTCACCCGTGAGGCCAGCCAAGACTCACCCGTGAGGCCAGCCAAGACTCACCCGTGAGGCCAGCCAAGACTCACCCGTGAGGCCAGCCAAGACTCACCCGTGAGGCCAGCCAAGACTCACCCGTGAGGCCAGCCAAGACTCACCCGTGAGGCCAGCCAAGACTCACCCGTGAGGCCAGCCAAGACTCACCCGTGAGGCCAGCCAAGACTCACCCGTGAGGCCAGCCAAGACTCACCCGTGAGGCCAGCCAAGACTCACCCGTGAGGCCAGCCAAGACTCACCCGTGAGGCCAGCCAAGACTCACCCGTGAGGCCAGCCAAGACTCACCCGTGAGGCCAGCCAAGACTCACCCGTGAGGCCAGCCAAGACTCACCCGTGAGGCCAGCCAAGACTCACCCGTGAGGCCAGCCAAGACTCACCCGTGAGGCCAGCCAAGACTCACCCGTGAGGCCAGCCAAGACTCACCCGTGAGGCCAGCCAAGACTCACCCGTGAGGCCAGCCAAGACTCACCCGTGAGGCCAGCCAAGACTCACCCGTGAGGCCAGCCAAGACTCACCCGTGAGGCCAGCCAAGACTCACCCGTNCTAGACTACCGTACGCCTAGACTACCGTACGTCTAGACTACCGTACGCCTAGACTACCGTACGCCTAGACTACCGTACGTCTAGACTACCGTACGCCTAGACTATCGTACGTCTCACCGGCAAACACAGATGTGATGGCGGCGATGAGGAAGGAGATCACCACAGCGGGGCCAGCGATGTGTTGTGCAACATCGCCTGTCAAACATCATCGATATGAACCAAACATCTAGCAAACGTTTGACATGGACATAAAAGGTTTGAAATCAACGTCAAACGTCTGGCATCAACATCCAACATCTGACATCAAGATTAAACGTCTGGCATCAACATCAAATGTCAGTAATCAACATCAACTGTCTGTCAACAATGAGAGACAATAAAAAACTGCTAGGTATACCACTACATTGATTGATTGCTATAGTATTAATAGCAAGTATCTCAAGTTTTTTGAAGGATGAATGTTAAAATCTGAGGCTGCTGTGAGAGATCAGCCTGCACTTGTCAATAAGAAGATAACAGCTTTGACATTAGTTGAGCAAGGTTACGTAAATTTCTGACCATAAGCGTTATCATGATGAACTCATAATTCTGTCATGTGATATGCATGGGACTTGCCAACTCATATTAGTGATAGTAAGATTTCTGCAATGACTGGACGAATATATGGTAGATATGGAGGTAGGTAATTGATTCTTTTAATTAATTTGAAGAAAAAAATAGCTAAACAATCTAAGAACTACTAATTCCAGGTGATAATTTTCCTGGATTTGTCATTGAAAGATATTTAAATAAAAAACAAATTATTAAAAATTTACTTGGACAAACTTGAGCATCTTGGGACTGGAGCTAAAAAATTTACAGGTAAATTCTGTTGTTAATTAGGTCATTAAGTAATTTAAAAACATCATTAATTAGTAGGTAAGAAGAAGCTGCAGACAATTAGTCCTAATGAACTGGCCATATCAGCACAATAATAACCAAAAAAATAATAGTTAGATGCCCTTGACAGGCCCATGAGTGTTATCACTCTCAAACACAAACAACCCCAACTGATAAGACCCTTATCTTAATGTCTGCACTTCTCGCACTTCATAACAGTAGCAAGATAGACATGGCTGATAACATTTGGTAGTCATTGGAAATACTTTTATGGAAATTAGAGCAAAATTTATTGGGATTTTTATGAAATTTTATTGATTGTGATTTTGTAACAAAGTGCTCTAGTTTGACCCATGCAAGAGATACAAGAGACTTAGCTGAATTTTCCCCAAGATCTACCTATCAGAGACCATTTTATCTTTTATCAGTTCCCCAAAGCTCATGGGAAAGTCCATTACAAACATAATTAGATATATAAAAAAATGCCCAGTATATATTTCAACAGATTAACACAATGAAACATAAAACAAGACAATTTTCATGCAAGTATGCCATTAGACAGTAAATGCATATGATCAGATATATCGGTAACTAGTTAAAAGAGTATACATGCAAACTCACATTTTTATAACGTCAAGCACACATAACATTCAAGAGTTGATACTCAATGATGCTAATAACCATTAACCCAAATAGGCAATGTTATCTAAGAAGCAAACACACTGATAGATGGTAAATGGTTTATAATTTCATCACATATACATAAATTGTATAAATTGATATATATATATATATATATATATATAGATGAATATATATAAAATGGAACTTACCAGCAAGGATGTAAAATCCAACTCCAATGGTGGTACCAATGCCCAAAGTGGTAAGGTCAAGGAGACCGAGCACCCGAGGCAGTGGAGCTGAATCATAATTTATAATTTTGCGACGTCCGAGCGTTGCTAGAGTGACTTTAACCATGGTGACTTCTTGTTTTTTATCCTAATTAGCCCATCAATAAAATTATAAATTTTAAGTAAACTTTTTGAATCTTGCTAGTAGCCTTGAATTTTAAAATTTAGTTGCAAGATTATTCTTCTCACAGGAATAAGACAACATGAAATGGAAAATTATAAATATAATTTACGGGAAAATTTTAATGACAAGATTAATACTACTATATCAAGATACACAAAGTTAATTATTAATAATAAGTACTGGTACTAATATTCTTCAAAGCAAAATTTTTCCATCATTTTCAGTTCAAATGTGTTATTTTGATGATCAAATGTAGAGAAGTTTATCCTGGAGTTGTCTTTGTCTGATACAAATACAAGACAAAAAATAAAACGTGAACATTATGAAAAAATTTTGAAATATGTTCTATTTATAAAGCATTTTATTCATATGAAATCCACAACATAAAAAATGCACTCTAATCCTAATTACTTCTTTTTTTTCAGTTCAAGGTAACAATGCAAGTTTTGTCAAAATTGGATAAGCTTTAAACTGATAATTTTGGAACTCTTGTGTTTCTTAAAACAAACCAAAATGAGAAAATGAGTTAGATTACTTCCACACAGATCATTTTTGTATGGAAATTGATTTATAAAAACGGTCTGATAAGACAGAAAAAACAATAAAGACCTATTTTCTAGTAATTTATTTAATTTGACTTTTAATTCAAGCTCACTAAATATAATACCATATTAGGAATACTGAAAATATCAAACATGAAAATGATTGCTATTTTTCAAATTGTAACTGAAAATTAGCCACATTACTTAAAGTTAACAAATCGTATTAGGTTAGTTTACATCCTAATATAATGATATCAAGATTTTAGTTAAACCATGGAACTTTGGTGCCAATTTGGAATATCAAACAGAAGTTTCATAAAATTGCAGGCAAAAATGATACCTTTGCAAATGATTTTCAAAAATTGTGGCTGAAATAGGCCATTTTTCTTATTCTACATTGGAGCAATTGTAAAAAAGCTATAAGAAAGGGTTAAATTTGCCAAATTTATTTGCTAGATGTCAAATTTGCAGGCTGCTTATGCCTTATGTCCAATTTACCGTTTAGGCTTGGGAGGCATTCAAGCTGGTTATTATAGATAATTTCAATAGTTTGTTACTTTCTATGGCCCTTTTCAAATTTCTTCATGGAATACTAAGAAAAACAGGTCTCAATTTTGCTGGTAATATTTAAAAAATACCAATGAAACTCTCGATTTTACATGCAATTTTTGAAAAATTTTGCTTGATACTCCAGATTGAGTAGTGATCAGCGCCATCAGCCCAATGTTGGCAATATGAACATCAAAGATTGACCTAACTGAGGCTAACTCCATATGACCATTTTTGTATTTTGCTATGAGCAGGTAATTATTTAAATAATTCAAAAAACCTATAAAATAAGATCACTAAAGTTACATTTTAAAATATTAGGCTTCATAGTCAACTGAAAATTTTAAATTATTTCTAAAAGTTCTGATTTGAATGGCCTATAATGATAATCACTGCTTAGTTACTATGAAGATAACACTTTAACCAAATTCTGGAATCAAATTACTATGATTAAAAAACACAACTGGTAATCTATTTACTTAAGAACTCTTGAATATACTATAAATACATTATGAGTACAGCAAGTTTTGCTTATGAAACAGGAATTAAAATTAGTCAAGTTGAAATTACAACAAAATGTAATAATTGGATTAAAGAGACCGAATCAAATTTAATAACCTAAATTTCTATAAGCATGCTCACTTGGATACAAAATTGACAAATTCATCCTTTACATTCCGCCCAACTTTCCTCAACATTAATTTAATTTTTGGAAGATTTTCCGTCTTCTTTACAGCCAACTGACTACTGAAAGTTAGGTACGAGACAGAGACAACGTCATGAAACTGAATTATTATATACTGAATGGCACAAGCTCAGGGCAAAACATCGCAATATTAGCTTCAATTTGTTGAATCGACAAAAGAAATTCGAGAATTAGCTAATGCTTCATTTTTTTGAACAGTAAGCAAATCGTGACGCAATTTTCATAAGAAACTTCCCCAGTCAACAGGTGACAGCTGTTGCCCTTTGAACCTTTTTTCATGCTTCCGTTGGCACGGAAAATTCCAACTTGATAAAATTACTAACGGTGGTGTGGAATAAATATTAACTAGGATAAGTTCATTGCAATTGAAATTATTTGGTAAAGATAGAGCTATTTCCGATTGAAATTATTCTTTATTTCGATTAAGCATCAATTGAATGGCTCTGGGAATAAAGTTCATTCAACCAATACCGTTTGAAAAACGCTTATCCTTCAGCCTTTAAAAATGTCAACGAATTCATTTTCCTAAACTGATTACAACGTTGAATACAACAAAAATAAAACCGCTCATGGCTGGACAGGTTAGACATAGAAAGAAAAATCATTTACCATTTAAACAACTTATTTCTGACAACGGAATATCATGTCCATCAGATGTAAAATGCAACCCTCCACGAATTAACAACAATCAGACTCGTTTTTCTTCAATATATACATATTTTTGTTATTATACAAATCACTTTAACGTACATATAAAAATAATTAATGGTTGATTGTGAGACGAACGTCTAGCCATGATAATTACTCGCAAAGAAATGCGTCGTAGGTGACCAGGCCCTGAAGATGCCTCGTATCCGAATATTCAGGGCAACACTTGGCTTATCAGATAAGAACAAAAAGCTAGTCGCATGCCGGGGCACAGACCGAGACAGATTAATAGTAAAGCGAACTATATTTTCATAGTGGTCAACAAGACGCACTTTCACCCTATGTTGTTGATTGCGCAACTACAGGGCATTCTTAATAGAATAGAATAGAATGGAATAGAATAGAATAGAATAGAATAGAATAGAATAGAATAGAATAGAATAGAATAGAATAGAATAGAATGGAATAGAATAGAATAGAATAGAATAGAATAGAATAGAATAGAATAGAATAGAATAGAATAGAATAGAATAGAATAGAATAGAATATGGCATTTTAAGACTGAACATATGCTCCTGCATAGCTTCGTCTAGTCTGTTCTTGAAGGCGTTCATACTCGGGGCGTCAACGATGCTAATGCAAGACTTTATAAGAAAAGAAAACGTTCTCTAAATTCATCAGATTTTCGTAAAAACGTTTCGGAGACCAGCTCCATCATCAGTTCCAAAACGTTTTCATGAACATATGGTGAACTTGCTTGACGTTTTTTTGTCACTTCTAAGTTCTTGGTTAATTTGCAAACTTCTCATGAAAGAACCTATATATTTCACATTCACTAGTGCCGTGTGTTCTACTCCGCAGCATGGTTAAATAATTATTGTATTTATTGTAATTATCATATTATTATTGTATAGATATTAAATATTATATATTATCATAAGCATCAAGCACCAACAGAAGGATGAAAAGGTAAGAGAGAAGGAGGATGGAAAGAACGAGCGCAGGGATAGAATAAGAAGAAATGTGGGAGAGAGGGTGGAAGGAATAAGCGAATGGATGAAATAAAAAGGTATGTGGGAAAGGTAGAAAGGGAAAGGACGGACGAAGGATTGAAACAAGAAGGAATGTGGGAGGTATGGAGCTACGCAACAGATGTCGTGACGACAAAATTCCTCCCGTTATCCTGAACAGTTGAGCAAGCAACCGTTACGAGCTGTAACGAGGACTGTAATGAGCTCTTAACGGAACTTTAAAGGTTTATAACGTTAATAATAAATGACAGTTGGTTAGTGGTGGTAACTAGTGACAGTGCTGTGTGTGGCGGTAACTAGTGACAGCGCTGTGTATGGTGGTAACTAGTGACAGCGCTGTGTGTGGCGGTAACTAGTGACAGCGCTGTGTGTGGTGGTAACTAGTGACAGCGCTGTGTGTGGCGGTAACTAGTGACAGAGCTGTGTGTGGCAGTAACTGGTGACGGCGTTGTATGTGGTGGTAACTAGTGACAGCGCTGTGTGTGGTGGTAACTAGTGACAGCGCTGTGCGTGGCGGTAACTAATGACAGCGCTGTGTGTGACTGTAACTAGTGACAGCGCTGTGTGTGGCAGTAAATAGTGATAGCGCTGTGTGGCGGTAACTAGTGACAGCGCTGTGTGGGGCAGTAAATAGTGACAGCGCTGTGTGTGGCGGTAACTAGTGACAGCGCTGTGTGGGGCAGTGATAGCGCTGTGTGGCGGTAACTAGTGACAGCGCTGTGTGGGGCAGTAAATAGTGACAGCGCTGTGTGTGGCGGTAACTAGTGACAGCGCTGTGTGGCGGTAACTAGTGACAGCGCTGTGTGTGGCGGTAACTAGTGACAGCGCTGTGTGTGGCAGTAAATAGTGATAGCGCTGTGTGGTGGTAACTAGTGACACCTAATCTTTAAAAATAGCGAAATTTGAGTTGAATAATTCGGACATTTGATATTTACGTAAACATAAATTTCTTCATCGCTAACAACCGGAAATAAATAATCATAATCTCAATTGTCTTCCACTCTGCCGGTATCCGTGATACGATACTTCAAGTGGTACAGGGAATTTGTGACGCGATAAGATCACGAGGAAACTTTATCTTTTCTACGCGTAATTAACGTGGGAACGGTACCTGGGATACCCATGTATAGTTAACAACGGAGAGGTATCTGTGATACGCGCAATTCGTGGAGGGATAGTATCTGTGATATACGCGCAATTCGTGGAGGGATGGTATCTGTGATACGCACAATTCGTAGAGGGATGGTATCTGTGATACGCGCAATTCGTTAATGAACGGTATCTGTGATACGCACAATTCGTGGAGGGATGGTATTTGTGATACGCACAATTCGTGGAGGGATGGTATCTGTGATACGCGCAATTCGTTAATGAACGGTATCTGTGATACGCACAATTCGTCAACGAACGGTATCTGGGATACGCGAAATTCGTAGAGGGATGGTATCTGTGATACGCACAATTCGTGGAGGGATGGTATCTGTGATACGTGCAATTCGTAGAGGGATGGTATCTGTGATACGCGCAATTAGCCAAGGAACGGTATCTGGGATACGCGCAATTCGTAGAGGAACGGTATCATAAGATAAGCATAATTCTCAACATGAGCGTAATTCACGCAGAAATGTTAACTAAAATCAGGTAACAGTAATTGTAAAACTGGTAATTTATCGAGGAATGGTTCCCGTCAACATTTTTTCTGTGGTAGCAGGTTAGCCAAGCGTTGCTCAACGCTCTTCTAGCATAGATATTCAATTTAACTCTAGATTCTAGTTTTTGACTACTGTAAAAATAATTAAATTTAATTTAAATCCACGTTTCTATATTTAGATGCCACACTCATTGTTCCGTTATATATGTGATTCTGTCATTGCAAACATATTGCGGGTCCAGTAATACATCTGTATGGTATGTAATGCGTATACGTTCGAATAGCCCCCGGATATTGACGATGCCGGACATACAAATCGCACATATAACAACAAAAAAAAAACTTTTTAAAATTAAATGGCGCAATTCGCTTGTTTTTTTCAAGTTCTATTAAAGACAAAATTTAAAATCAAAATGCTCTCTCTGGTCATGAATCGAACTTGCATAAAAACCAAAAGTTGACATTTATACGCAAGATTCTAGCGGTATCCGTGCTACGTGCTCACACGTGCGCGCCGTATTTAGACACGCACACGGCCACTCACCCCGCGACGTCCAGTCGGCGATCATACCTGCTGGTGCGGCGTCAAGTTGAACACGGAGTGTGTGTTTTTTTTTTAATATTTTTAGCATCAAAAGCGTGCATAATTTTGAAAGCATATTTACATGAATTCTCATGCGACTTTTAGACAGAGAGTGATAATATATTCCCTGTGATTCAAATTGTTTGAAACGTGCATTCAGATATAGGTACTTTTTATAATATAGTGTTCAAGAGCCATGGGCAATGCATAAAGAAAACTGCAGCTAGACTTATATAAAAGTAAAAAACAGAGTATGCATTCATCATCACTTGGTTTGGACTTTGTATCACCACCGTTATTGTCAAGTTCACTACTGAGGTCCCTTGTCAGCAGTAGTTTGGAATTTCCCCCACTAGGTGCTTAAAATAATTGGTATAATAAACTGGAGAGAGCACTTTACTCGATGAAAACAATCCCAAAAACTAAAGCAGGAAAAATTGAAAATTTGTATACAAAAACGAAAACATATACGTTGTCTTGTCACTATAAACTATATAAATAAAAAAGTCATTTTTGCAGTCAAGATGCAGATCAATTGGAAATGAAACTGAAGGAGAAAACTTAAGAAAAGAAGCCAAATTTGATTTCCTTAGTTTTCAGTCATTTTACCATGATTCGGAGGCTCTTTTGCTCAAGATGTTCCGTAAGGCATTCCATTCTCTCAGCTTGGATCATTCTGTGCACGTTCGTCTTACTGCACCGAGTTGCTAATATTTCAGTGTCCCCTCAAAAATATGATCATCCCAAAGAAAATTTTTATGGCACAAACTATAGCGAAAAAGAAATGGTTGGAAATCCGTTCGGTGTTCAAGTGAACGAAACCACCATGAAGTACTTAGACGCTACCATAAATCAACCGAGCAAATGTGGCAAAGAAACATTGTTTTTGATGGCGGTGATTTCGAGTCCCATTAACTTTCAACAAAGAAAATCAATCCGAAAACTTTGGAGGAGGCCAACACAAGTTTTTGGTTCAGGAGGAACCCTACTATTTTTCTTAGGTAAAACCACGTCCACAAAAGTGCAATTCCGAATTGAAAAAGAATCTGCTAAAAACAAAGATATTGTACAGTTTGATATTATGGATGATTATACAAAACTCACAACTAAAAGCATCAATATGATGCATTGGTTTACCGTGTACTGTAGAGACGCGCGATGGTACGTCAAATCTGCTGACGACGTCTTCTGGAATATTCCCGTTCTGAATTCTTTATTGTCGGCAGGAAACCAACACAGACTTGTTGAGAAGTTATCAAAATCGAACTTCAAACTTTTCGAGAAGAAAGTACATTATTGTAATCATTATTTAGTGGAAAACCCATACGAAAGATCACCTGAAATTAAATCCGAACGCAGGGCAAGTGATCATGGAAACCAATCGTTAATAAATAACAACGCGGAAATTATTTGCGCCAAGACGCAGGGCACGCGAGTTTGTCGGTACGAGGATCGCGATAGCTGTGACCCAAGATCCGTGATGACGAAGTACGAGTATCCCTACGACGAGTACCCTCGTCACTGCCGTGGGTCTGGGTACGTGTTGAGGAGTCACGTCGTTGAGGAATTGGTCAAAAAAGATGCACTGATTCGTACGTCACGACGCTTACGAATGGAGGACGTGTACGTCACTGGGATACTGACGCAGGGAGCGGGATTCATTGAGCTCGACATGGCGTGAGTACCTTCATGAAATATATTTTAGTAATATTTATGCATCATTTTTTTAACTCATTATTTTTATATGTTTAGCGAACTATCTATATCATTTAGGGTTGTTGTTCAAGCTTATATCTTTAATTCGTATACTCCTAGATTTGGTAATTTGTACCCTAACGTAACTGACGGGACATTTCGGTCCCAAGCCTCTAGGTACGAATAGCATTAAAGACGGTGAATGCATTCCGAGATCAAATTGTTGAAAAACTCAGTTAGTAATTAATTATCAGCCATGTTTATGGATTAAAACCTTTGCATTTTCCCTCTAGTCAGGATAGAGCCCGCTTTCTAAGAATACATATTTATTAGTTCTCAACTCCTTCCTCCCCGTTCCTACCAACCGATCACCCTAACGCCAACATAAAATAATAAAAATGTAATATTTGCTGCACCTACAGGAACCTGACCACGACGACCCGCAGCTGCCGGCACGACGGGCGCCGCCCAACGCGCGCCTCACGCACGGTCGTGAGGCGCAAGTGAGGCCATCGTACGCCTCCGGAGCTCTGAGGCGCGGGACCACCTCACGACGGCCTCCCGACCACCTCACGACGGCCTCCTGACCACCTCACGACGGCCTCCTGACCACATCACGACGGCCTCCCGACCACCTCACGACGGCCTCCCGACCACCTCACGACGGCTTTCCGACCACCTCACGACGGCCTTCCGACCACCTCACGACGGCCTCCCGACTACCTCACGACGGCCTCACAACTTTTTCACGACCACCTTTCAATTAACAAAATAAATATTTGATCTAGAATAATCAGCTTCAATACAATTGCAGGTGATTCACTTCCTTATCTCAACTTTGCTGGGATCCACTATCCGACAAACAACTGTGGCTGATCCCCCCCCTTCATCTCAACCCCCTTCATCTCAACCCCCTTCATCTCAACCCCCTAGCCACGTAGTAGGTACAGTATTTGTCAGCCCTGCACATCGAGTGACATACCGTGACCATAACGTGCACGGTATATGGCGCACGAGATACAGCTACAGATACAGCACGAGATACCGTGCGAGATACCGCTCAAGATACCATTCAAGATACTGTATGAGATACCGCATGATACAGCTACAGATACCGACCGAGATACCGTGCGAGATACCGCTCAAGATACCGCTCAAGACACTGTATGACGAGATACCGCATGACACAGCTCAAGATACCGTATGAGATACCGTGTGAGATACCGCTCAAGATACCGATCAAGATCCCACACGAAGTATCTTCAGGACTGATCCCCTAACAAAATTCGTAGATCGCCAAGGCTTTGGCGAATAGTCACTACACTCGGCGCAAAGTTATTCTGCGTCTGCTTGGCCACCTGATCGAAATCAGTTTCTGGTCAAAGTTTACTATCCGACTTTAGAGTCGCCTAAAAGTATGACAAGGGTTGATCGAGCTGAGTCATACCGAGCTAGCAAGCTGCCCAGAGGCAGCCCTTCGAACCCTGAGCCGAAGCGGACATAGAGAAGCTGATTTACGTGCTCCCTGAGTCCTATAGGCGGCCCTAATGCAGGGTCGCGCATGCCTCTAAATTTTGTTAGGAGAAGGATGCAATCAAAGGCATGTCAGAAGAGCATTTACTTGAATGTAATAATAAATTTTCTAGCTACATAGTTGACTACCACGACATCTACTTCTACTATAGGTACGTGACCCAAGGGTAGTCCCTGATTGTTGTAGAATTAGGTGGTATATCAAGAGTCCTATATTATATATATAGCCCTATATGAAATCTAGAGTCCTATATGATAGGTACAGTCTGCGAGACCAGGTCTAGAACAACAGATTTTCCACTAGGTTTAGACATCTCAGGTAGAAAGACAACGTTTCATCAGTGATAACAACATCGAAAACATCGTCTGATATGCGAAAAAATTAAACCTAACATTTATAAACGTATCTATATTTATATAAATATATATATATAGTGTACCAGGAATTAGCGGGTGAGGTTGAGAGTGCCTATACGTAATGAGGTTGAGAATGTTTAATATATACTAGGAGCATAAGTTGAAAACAACTTATTACGAGTTGAAGAAGCTGTGGTCCAGCGAACGCATTAATGCTGCACCGCAGCATCTCCACAAATGCTTACACAAGATTAAAATATTAAGCAAATATTAATCCCATCAGTAATCAATACAAAATGAATATAGTCTCCTTAAACATTATAGAAACGAAAAGAAGTTTCCAATATTACAGCAAATATTTCGATTGCGTCGGCTATTATTTGGGCTGTGTCGGCTATTATTTAGGCTGTGTCGGCTATTATTTTGGTCCTGTCGGCTATTATTTTGGTTGTGTCGGCTATTATTTTGGCTGTGTCGGCTATTATTTAGGCTGAGTCGGCTATTATTTCGATTGATTAGGCTATTACGAGTAAACGGCCATTTTTTAAGTCACATTTCATTGCCGGAAATAAGTTACTAATAATAACACACTTACTGAAAAAATATATCCTGTAAATATAAATGCTTTAAATTTTTACACTGTTAATTTGTTTACCGTAATATAAGTAGAGAATTTTACCGTCATACCTTGTTTTATTATTCAGCCCATGCAGCAAAATATGAAAGTCATGTTCACCATGCAGCACAATGTAGAAGTCATGTTCACCATGCAGCACAATGTAGAGGTCATGTTCACCATGCAGCACAATGTCACCATGCAGCACAATGTGAAGGTCATGTTCACCATGCAGCACAATGTAGAGGTCATGTTCACCATGCAGCACAATGTAGAGGTCATGTTCACCATGCAGCACAATGTGAAGGTCATGTTCACCATGCACAACATGAGCTCTGATACACTCATAATCCTACCAAACTGCGTCAGAATGACACACTCAAGGGCTCACAATGCATCGCCATTTAGAAAAAATTTCACTGATTTTTTTGAGTGTGAGATGTCACAATTACATTGCAGCACAACACTATAATTATTGTCACGTCAGGAAATATAAAAAGTGATTATTATTAAAATAATAACTTTCATTAAAAATTGAAATTAATACAATAATAAATTTTGCCCACTCATGGGCCAATGAACTTAAATAAATTGCTTGTAAAGTTATCTGACGTTAAATCAACATTGAATTAAACGTTTTTACGGGAAATAAACGTTAATTAAAGGCTGTTTATAAACGTCATTTGACTGATGGGAAGGTTTTAAAAGTTAAATAACTAATTACAAAGGTTATAGAAGCAGAACATGCGGTGCCCCACAGCACGCTATAAGCTCATTTGAAATTGTAACTTCACAGTAACTTCAAACTAACGTCGCTGTAACGTCAGTGCAACGTCAAGTTAGAGACATTGTTACGTCATTGTTAATTTTTTTATCTAATAAACGTCAAGGTGCCTATTGCGTAGTAAGCACATAGGCGAGTGTCTAGTATACACCTAGGCGTGTCTCTAGTACACACCTATAGGTGTGTCTCTAGTCCACACCTATAGGCGTGTCTCTAGTACACACCTATAGGTGTGTCTCTAGTACACACCTAGGCGTGTCTCTAGTACACACCTAGGTGTGTCTCTAGTACACACCTATAGGTGTGTCTCTAGTACACACCTATAGGTGTGTCTCTAGTACACACCTATAGGTGTGTCTCTAGGACACATAATATATAAAAGGTTGAGCGGATATATCATCTAAAAGGTTAAATAGAAAAGTTAATCGGGAACCAACACCTTTCAGCCTACCAAGGGAGTAAATAATAATATTAAGCCTAATCGTGGTAATAATAATAATATTAATATTATTAATAATAAATGACCTGCATCTTATATAGGTATTTATATGATTAGTCAGCTTAAATCGCATTCTCAGCAAGCATACGAAAAGTAGAGATAATGAACATTATATGCACTATTCCCTCGTTGAAAAAGCTTTCAATAAAGATATAATTAATTTACTAGGCTTTTTTTTGCTTTAAAAATGATTCGCAACTTATATAGGCCTTGATAGAGAAAAAATTCAGTGAAGCAGAAATGAAGACCGATTGCCAATATTCAGGTAACGTTGAATGATGTTGATAACTACATCGAAATAATTAATTATAATAATTATAACAGTTATAATTATAATTAATTAATAATAATTAATTTACGCAGACTTCGTTTCGAAATAAATAAATTACGCTGACTACGTAGAAAATCATTAAATTACCCCGACTGTGTAACAAAATAATTAATAATTACTAGGTTCAAGTTGAGTTTATTTAGATGATGTAGAAGTCACACGGTAGAGATCACAGCTGAGTTAGAAAAATGATTGCGGATCAAATAAGTGACTATGACATAGTTGTGCTGCACCTGCCTATCGTGAGTGCCATGCTACATATACCAGTTTAAAAATACATTCCTTCACATTAGATACCAATACTAATACCTGAAATACTCCACGGGTATTGCGAGTAATTACGAGAGGGTCGGTAACTGTCCGGTATCTGACAGGCCATCATCACAGAGGGGAGATGGAGGCTCCTCGGTCAAATGTCTAACATGATCTATTATAAAATAAAACGTAGAGAAATATTTTGTAACTTTAAGATTGTATGTTCAATGACGGCAGTAATTATGTTCAAAGTAGGCTATAATATTCAAGTGCACTACGTCCATTTATTCTTCTCAAGTCCCCTCTCTTCCCCTCAAAACCCTTCTCTTCCCCTTAAAACCCCTCTCTTCCCCTCAAGTCCCGTCTCTTCCCCTCAAAACCCCTATTTCCCATCATATCCTCTCTCTTCCCCTTAAAACCCCTCTCTTCCCCTCAAGTCCCCTCTCTTCCCCTCAAAACCCCTCTCTTCCCCTTAAAACCCCTCTCTTCCCCTCAAGTCCCGTCTCTTCCCCTCAAACCCCTATTTCCCATCATATCCCCTCTCTTCCCTTTAAAACCCCTATCTTCCCCTCAAGTCCCCTCTCATGCCATCAAGTCCCCTCTCATCCCATCAAGTCCACTATTGATGGGAAGAGAGTCCCCCTAAAAACCACTCTCTTCCCCTAAAGTCCCTTCTCCATTCCCCTAAAGTCCCTTACCATTATTATCATTAGGAAGTTACCACTATTACCATTAGGTAGTTACCACTATTACCATTAGGTAGTTAATATTATTACCATTAGGTACTTACCACTAGGTCCGCAATGGTAGCCATGGTGCGGGACTGAATGCTCTAGATTGATTACATATAACGGAGCCAACTTCACGAAAGTTCTTATCAAGATTTTCATACGTTTTTCATTGAAGATTCTTACTGGCGTAGGTGCCGTGCCGTGCGGTAAATATATAATTTGAAATAATCACATTTTTGGAGTAAGATCTATTGAAAGAAAATTGCTTTTTGCTGCAAAAAAGTAAGGTAAAATAAAACACATTAACACATGAAAAAGAATAATGACGAGGCAAACAAAAAAGAACGTATTACAACCTTGCGTTATTTACCTAATATACACATAGGAATGTACGTTATATACTCATATAACGTACTATAACTTAACAAAACAATAGCGAAAAACTGCAGAAAATATTTTATAACTTCCAGCCACATTTTGGCGCGTGACTCGTAACAGAAAAACAGACAACCGTCGGCTTCTGTTTCCGCTATAATAAAAAACTACATTTAATGGGGACCAACAGGTTACTACAAACAGGAAACTATAACAGAATTGAAACAGAAGAAACAGCAACGCTTGCATGCACAAACTTGCAGTGCACTTTACAAAATACATTTTATTTAACAGTGGAATTTATCAAGATATCGTGACATAATTAAAGTAGATTTAATCACAATTATGTTATTAAATCAAATAAAATTAATCACAATTTTGTGATAAAACAAAAATAAAATTAATCATGATTTTTTGTTTAAAAGCAAAGTAAATTTAATCCCAAATCTTTGCGTAAATCTATTCTGCATGGGAAAACACTGCATTTTATTTTTCACGGTCCCGGCAGCTTGAATTATCTTCTTATTTATTAAGATAATCATCGCGATCGACAATGAGTATGAATATCAATTATGATGAAAATACCCACGTGACCACACTGCATTCACTACATAAATAAAATGTTCATAATACAACTCATATAATAAGGAATAGAAAAGATTTCCTTTGCATATTAATACATGGATATGATCTCTATCACATATTAGATACAAATAATTTTCTCGCTAAATATTACAGAGAAAAAAATTTCCCCGTATAATATTAAATAGACAAAACCATATGCCTCATAATATACAGATTATTGTTTACATGTGTGAAGGGAATGAGGGCATGTGTGAGGGGAATGAGGGCATGTGTGAGGGGAATGAGGGCATGTGTGAGGGGAATGAGGGCATGTGTGAGGGGAATGAGGGCATGTGTGAGGGGAATGAAGGAAGGCCATATATCACTTATTTCGAAAAAGATTGCCTTTAAATACATACATACAAATATCAATAAAGAGAAATATTTCTTTAGATATATTCTTATAAAATATTACATGAATAAATAACAGGAGTTGCACAAACCGATTTTATCACCTAAACTACCGACACCTTCATCATTCAGTAGAAGTGAAATCATTAGAAAAAAAATATTCACACATCCTTTCAAACTATCACCTAATCTTTACATAATGATTAATTATACAAACTATCATAAAAACTTTATATAATGATTTGCAAGGAGAAAAAGGCTGAGGATACCACTAAAGTTAATATTGCAGTTGAACATCAACCTTTACTGATATGACGTATCTACATATCTACGAGTAGACGCAGCATCTACGTATCTACGAGTAGACGCAACATCTACGTATCTACGAGTAGATGCAGCATCTACGTATCTACAAGTAGATGCAGCATCTACGTATCTACGAGTAGACGCAGCATCTACGTATCTACGAGTAGACGCAGCATCTACGTATCTACAAGTAGACGCAGCATCTACGTATCTACGAGTAGACGAAGGATCTACATCAAAACTTATTATTAGTTTGGAACTTCAATTGTTAGGGAATTTCTAGGAAAATGCTATATCCTAGATAAGGTGAATACGATAATACACTAGAAAAATGTGAATACGACAATTTCATAGAAAAATGTGAATTAGACATTCCTCTAGAAAAATATGAATAAAACTTTTTGATAGAAATTGTGAGAAAGAACATTTTCAAGACAAGTGTCTTACTCACAATTGGAAAACTTACCCTAGCACGATCGTGACGTAAATAAGTTACCCTTACACGGCCCATAAGCAAATAAGTTACCCTATATGACCCCGCTGTCGAAAACATACATTAAAATGACCCTGACGTAAATAAGTTACCCTAAAGTGAATCCCAACGAAAATAATTCCCTCAAATGACTTAAACTTAAATGTGTTAAAATAATGTAAATAAGTTACCCTAACGTAAATAAGTTACCCTAACGTAAATAAGTTACCATAAGAAACTGTAAATAAAAACCTATACCGCACAAAAAACCTCCTGCCCGAGGCGCGATTATAATTCTTCTTCATTTTCTAAATTCATCATAACATTATTCATCATTAAATTCAAGTACATCACAGATACGATCAGAACCTCACGTTCTTTACCCTCTTGCCAAGCATGAGTAAATGATAGCATTTGAGTAATATTCAGATATTCGGTTATTATTAATTCGATTATCTTTACTTCTTCTTAATGGATAATCTCGTCCAGCAAAGATAGCAACACGAATGATTGTGATGATATTGTGATGATATTCAGCCCCCAGCGTCACGATAAATGGTGATAAGATATAGTGATGAGGGATGATAGGAGCAGCACGTATCGGCGCCCCTACAGTTACGCGCATATTTATTGGCAACATTCAACTCCAAATTTAAATATTACACCTATGTTCAAGATACTGATGAAATATTAGTGTGCATGTATTAAAATGCTAGCCTGTAATCGTGTCAATTAATTTCGTACCTTAAAAATATATTATTCATTTAATATTTTCAGGTTTATCTTATTTTGTAAATTGATTATTATTTTCCGCGTGCAAAATTAATGGCAACCTTTACATAAAATCAATTTAACTCATCATTGTTGATCAAGAATATTCTAGGTTGATCTGAGGATGACTCTACAACATTGCAAAACATTCCAAAACACTATGTGCCTGTACTATAAACTTATACGCCAAGTTTGGGCTTGCTCAGTTAGTCAATGGAAGCAGTCGTATAAACACATCTCCAAAATTTTCTAAATTCAATTATGGCGAAGACTTCTGAATACTCACAGGACATAAGGAAGTGTGTAGTTGAACTACACAACAAAGGAAATGGATATCGAAAAATATGATCAACTCTGAATGTTCCAATTTCATCTGTAAAGAATATTATTGTCAAGTTCAGGAATGATGGGACCACTGTTAATCGAGCACGAACCGGTCGTAATCGAAAATTAACTGAAAGAGATGTGAGTTCCTGCATGCAAATAGTAAATAAAGACCCGAAGATCACTTAAATTCCAAGGAATTGCAATCACATCTGGCTAGTACTATAAAAACTGTGGATGTGTCAACAGTGCGACGCTACCTGGACCGTGAGGGCCTTCACGGGCGTGTACCAAGGATGAAGCCACTGTTGAAGCCAATTCACAAGGAGAAGCGTTTGGAGTTCGCCAGGAAGCACATCAATGCTCAATAATATATTGTGGTCGGACGAGACAAAGCTTGAACTTTTTGGTGTGAATGACAACCGCTTTGTATGGAGGAAATCTGGTGATGCTCTGCTGGAAAAGAACACTCTACCTACTGTGAAGCATGGTGGTGGGTCCATCATGTTGTGGGGATGCTTTGCTGCTGCAGGTACTGGGAATACGTATTTCTGTGATAGAGGGCATCATGAATTCTGAAGGATATCAACATATTTTAACTGATAATGTTAAGGCTTGTAGTCAAAATGCAGCGAAGTCTGAGAGCGAGGTTTTCGCGACCATCGTGTAAAATCCTTGATCTGCCCAAAGCTCGGCCAGTCGCTATTCTCGAGCTTGTACTCTTTGTAATATGATATCCTAGCCAGACCCTTCTTCGCGGCAACTGATCGCTTTCAGGTGGCCGAGGAATGGCCAACGGTTGGCTATAACTAATTGGACTAGGCCGACCACTGGCCACGTATTATCCTTCGCCCCCTCATTGACTTCGCCTTTACCATGCCACCCGTCGTGAACTGACAGTTGAGTAATTTACGATGTCTCTTTCCCCTCAAACATTGCACAACGTCTCCATTTGAGCAGCTAGTATGCGGGATTTTCCCTCCGCGTATCTGCAGACTCGATCATAACTATTTTTCGGTAGAAAATATCTACAACAAGGAGGCTGATCAAGGAATGCCGAGTATACCATTCAATGGAGAATAAAAATTACAACCCGTTTACATCTCGAAAAAAGTAAAAAAGTCGCAGACATGATGAAGAATAATATCAAAGTTTCTTGAAATTTCCTCTCATTAAAACTCTTTTAATACAAAGTTTACATATTTTTTGTTACTGGTCGACGCTTATAAATAAATAGCTGGGTAAGTATGGAAAAATCCATATCGCCATCTTATTTGCGAGTGGATTAAAGTCTATCCTAATTAGTGAAGAAACGCATAGGGAAGAGCCGAGCCTGTTCGAAGCCTCCCGGTTCTCAATCAGGGCCTTAAGCAATCGGCAAGAAAACTGCATCTTGGATGGGCATTTGTCTGTCAACAGGATAACGACCCTAAGCAAACAAGCAAATCAACACAGAAATATTTTGCTACACAGAAATTGAGAGTGTTGGAATGGCCTTCCCAAAGCCCAGATTTAAATCCAATTGAAAATTTATGGAGGGAACTCAAGAGGAGTGTTCATAAAAGAAGCCCCAGCAACATCGAAGAATTGAAGACTTTTGCCATGGAAGAGTGGCGCAAGATTCCTACAACATACAAGCCAACATCGTAGAAACATACAAGAAACGTCTGTCCGCTATAATTATTGCCAAGGGAGGTCACACAAAGTATTAATTTAGAGTTGCCAACAATTTATATGCTTTTTTTCAAAATGTTGCCATTACTTTTGCTTTTGGTGTTTTTTCTAATAAATATAAATACAACAAAGATCTAACGTTTTACTATTCGTTATGCACAGTAATTAGATGTTCTTTGATGAATTTAACTGAAAATAAATGCAGAAATTGCAATAAATGCTTCAAATTATTATATTTCTCAAATTAAATATTTTTAAGCGTGTTGCCAATAAAAATGCCCGTAACTGTACATCACACGGTCTTCCTAGGCGCCTCTACATCGCACGGTCGGCCTAGGCGCCCCAGCATCATACGATCGGCCTAGGCGCCCCTGCATCATACGGTCGGCCTAGGCGCCCCTGCATCATACGGTCGTCTCGATGTCGGGCGCCGAGGAGGCAGCGCGGCGCCCCTCACCTGCAGGGGAAAGAGAAGGTATTAATACCAGAACGCAGGTATTGCTGATAATTCTGGTATTAATATCAATACACAGATATTAACATCATCAAACAGGTAATGGTGGTGCGGTATCAGTTTCATTACTCTCGTATTGGTGGCAGTAATATCATTATACCGGTATTTCAAATATTAATAGGAGAATAATGAAAAAGGATTAAAATAGAGAGTCTTATTACAGGGGTTGTTACAGAAGAAACGGTCACAGAAAGTAGGTTCAGAGAGAAAAAAAGTAGAAAATAGGACATCAAAACGCAGGTGATAAGCACTAGATAATGCATCTTTGGGGGTTCGAGTTTATTGAGGGTATAATGAGTGAGGGTAGCTGAATGTGAGCGCTTGACAATCCAATTACGTGGCAGTTAAAGGACAGTCTGGTTATAAAGTACGAAGCCAGTCGGGTTATTACTTTCTATGTCCGCAGAACCAGACAAATCTCCCGTCTCCTATGCAGTAAGTACAAGTCCAGGCGCTCCAGCCCCCCTCAGTAGTACAGCTCTTCCATTCCGCTGATCCTGGACGTGAGGGTTTACTGGACTGCTTCCAATTGCCGCACTTCGCCGAGCGCGAACGGGGTCCAAAGTTAGCAACAGTACTCAAAGAGCGCGATTAAAAGCGCTCTGAAGTGCGTGGTCATCGGTTCCGCTACTCTTGTTCTGTACGTCCGCTGGATCAACCTATCTGTCACCTACCTCTTGCAGTTACAGCCGGTATGCGATCACCTAATTTGACCGAGCTACTCATCAACACCATGAGATCTCGAGTAAGTTGTTTTTCTTCAATTTCTCTTTGTAATCAAGTGGCAGGTAGCGGTGTTCCATCACGACTCCTCAGCCAGTTCAATAGCTAACTCAGAACCTCAAACTTGTTCTCGTTCAACTGTGTGATGTTTGTTCGGGCCAAGTCACATATTGCAGAAACCCCTCGCTATCCACCCTTTCCGTAATTGTTCTCCGTACCCTGATATCGTCTGCGAATGACGATGTAATTGTTTCGATTAGTTCATGAAGTATCTATGTCGGTGTTGTCTTTAATCCCTCCGTTTATTATACAAGTCCCTTTCATATAATGAAGTCTCCTTCATACTAAGGAAAAGTCTCCTGGTCACTAGCATCTAAACATTTTGGACACTTATCAGGGATAATCAATTCATGTGGACATTTGAGTCAGTGGAAATTACATTGGACGACGAACTAGGTTGAATAGATTCTATAGGGATTTTAATAAAATGCAAAACCCCTATAAGTCTTGGTTGCTAAAATTGAGGCGCGTTGCTGAAATGGAAGTAGGCCTATTGCATGAACGAGTCTGGGTGTAGCAATATTTAATGATTACTTCCGACGGTTTCAATTAAAAAAAGTCGTGATGATACTGTCGCGGCGATACCGGCTAGTGTATACTGTATGTGACAGTGAACAGTCGGCGGCTACGAAGCGATAGAAAATTGCCCATTGAGCCGCGGGTGCGTACTGATATTAGTTGGTGTCTGCAGTGGGTGACTGCCTTGAAACTTTCACTAAAGCGTTTCAAATAATTCAATAGTTACGAGTATATTGAAGAACAAAGAATAAAAGGAACAGGTGGCGAGAAACCGCCCGCAAATCGTCGAAAGTATTCACAAAAGGTTTTTAAAGAGGGTTATAATTGGTAATAAAATTTCGGACGAGCAGGATATGAAGGTCTGGGAACGACAGCAAATGTTCAAGATGTAAAAAATTCAAAGGAAAAATTTTCTAAAACATAAACATTGAAGTAACAATCTACGGAAAAGGAGGGAGTAATGGCCAGAATGAAGGGCCGTGACTGGACCGAAGTAAAGAGACTATAGGGAAGGGGCTTAGACTGGACCGAAACATTGAGACGATAAAGGGGAGAGGCTTAGACTGGACCGAAACATTGAGACGATAAAGGGGAGGGGCTGAAACTGGACCGAAACATACAGACTGTTAATCGGAGATGCCAAGACTGGACCGAAACATTGAGTCTAAAAAGGGATGAGGCGTGACTGAACCGAAGCATAGAGACTGTAAAGGGAAGGGCCATGGCTGCAACAACACATAGACTGTACAGGGGAGAGGAAGTAGCTGTACCGATTCATAAGACTGTAAAAAGGATAGGGCGTGACTGGACCGAAATATAGACTGTAAAGGGGAGGAGCCGTAACTGTACCGTGACTGTAGGTATACGTACTCGATGTATCCGCGATCCGATAGCCGCAGAGACCGCACATCGGTTAATATTTGGCGGGGGAGAACAGACAAGAAAATGGACCAGAAAACAGACAATAAAACGGGCAAGAAAAAGACCAGAAAACAGGAAAGAAAACGGATTAGAAAAGAGGGAAGAAAACGGATTAGAAAACAGACTAGAAACATACAATGTAATAGACTAGAAAACAGACATGAAATAGCTCTGTTAATAGCCTACCACATAAAACATGTAAGAGCAAAGAAACAAACAAGTTGACAAGAGAGCCTGACAAACAGTATGAAATGTAGCAAAACAGCCTAAAGAATAGCCTGAAATGAATCGAAACAGCCTAAAGGACAGCCTGAAATGCAGAAAAACGTCCTAAAACAGCCTGGAACGAATCAAAACAGCCTAAAGTACAGCCTGAAATGAAGCAAAACAGCCAAATGAGCAGCATGAAATTTAGCAAGATAACTAAATAATTGTCTAGCCAATACCAGCTATTGTTGGCAGCTACTGGCGGCCAATATTGTTGGCAACTGCAATTGTAAACCACTCACTGCCCCTCACGTCACTTCACTGCCCCGCACGTCACTTCCCTTCCCCCTCACGTCACTTCACTGCACGTAGCTTTGCTTCTCGCCAACCATTGTCGTAAAATTTTGCTGTGCTGCGGTGAAGAGCAGGAGAAAAGTTAGCACAGTTTACGCTCAGCTGGTGCTGAGTTCCTCAGCATTGAGATCCTAAGCATTTCATTGACTGAGATCCTCAGCATTTCATTAACTGAGATCCTCAGCATTTCATTGACTGAAGTTCACACTTGAACAAGGGGAGGGATGTGGCACGACGTATTCCATGAAATTATGTTTTCGGCTAGCAAGCTTCTCACTTCTAACGCTGGGGGTCGTTACCGTCAAGCTTTTTTTGTAACCTTTGGTGAATTTGCTAACTGGCGTCCTTTGATTCGCAAGACAACATGTAAAGACACAGAATAGAATAGGTCCTACACAAATTAAAGCCAGAAAAAAATCTTTCGAGAAATACCCAGAATAGAATGAGTCCTACAAATAATAAATACGTAGCTCTGTAAAAATATGTTTTTCGAGATATGACCCAGCAACATAAAAAGAGTCCCACAAAAAATATCATGTATGAAATTCCGATAATAGACCTATTATCAAATGAGTCTCTCAAGCTTTATTGGTCTGTCTCTACGACGACGGCTGTCTCGCAAAGACCTTCGGTTTGTACCTCTGGATCTATATTTTAAAAATTCCTCAAGAATTGCGTCAGCCAGAGCTTGTGTGAAAATTTGGGCCTGCCAAACGGCCATCGGAGAAATGAAAGGAAGCTTCCGGATGTTGGGATACCCGAGGGCCAGAGACGTGGCATGGGAGGCCGCCAAGGCCAAAACTGCTGATCCCGCTTGGGTCGCGGAAGACAGAGGACAACTCCGTACGGGGGCAACGGGAATAGGAACGCGTAAAGGCTTCGCGATGGCCAATGATGACAAACTGGTTCCTGAAGATTCAGATCCAAATTTGTAGGATTTGCAAGAAGATCGCAGGGAACCGCCAACTGATCTGGAAACCGTGGCAGATCTACCAACCCGCAACGAATGTGTAGATCGTAAGCTCTGGGTCACCCTAGGCGCGGCAGCAGTGACGGGAGGTTTTGAGGCTCGCGTAGATTCAGATTTTCGAGTCTTGCGTTTTGACAAAATTGACCTAAAAGATCGAGAATGAACAGGAGCAATGCTTTGAGAACTTCCTTTCTCTTCGCTGCGTGATGACAGTAAAGCTCTACCACGTTTATTTTTGTTGGTTGTCACGCTATCGAAGGAACTGGCGAGGTAGGGTTTATGGTAGCCTTTTTTGGGCGTTTGGGAAGGGTCAAATGCTACTGGGTTAACGTACCCGCAATTCGCCGAGCACTCTGCCCGGCACTGATCACAATTATTGAACTCTGCCACAGGACAAATTGGAGTAAAAGATTCCTCTGGGGCAACTCGGGGCTTAAACTGACCAGCGGAAGGACACCGGCTACGGAAGATCGGCGAGTTCATCGCAGTCGAAGAGTGAGAACTAACGGTATCGACTGTTGGCGCGTTTTTGTTACTGGACCCGGATGGAGAATTTAAGCAAATTATAGAAAAACTCGATGGGTTGGCTATTGGGGAGTTAGGGTTGGTAACGGGAATAGGTGAGTCTTCGCTGCGCCCAGTGGAAGATTTGCGGGAATGGACCGGAGCGATGGAATCATCGTCGGTGACGTGCACCAGCGCTGCAGTAGTTGAGTTCACAAATAAGTTCGACGGTGTACCACCGACCTTCTGGTCGGATGAAGCAATCGCTTGATTATTAGTTAGAGGCGAGTACAAAGTACAGCCAATCTCTGGGTCTGTCGGTGCCTCAAATGACGAACCATCAGCAGACGAGCTAGACTCAACCGCGTAATCGGAAAACTGAGACGATAGTTTTTGGTAGGCGTTTCGGATATCCAACGAATTGGCTTGGCTGTTGAACTTGTCAGGAGAGCCGTAGTGATTCCTATCTTCCGAAGAACTCGAGCTGCTCCAAAAATCGTTAAGTTCGTCGTCCTCATCAAAGGATTTCTCGATTTGGTATTCATCGAAATCTCTCACTTCAGTTACTGTGTAGGTGAACTTACCAGTTTTCCTGCTCACACCATTGTTAGGCGAAGGAAAATTGGACGTTAATCTTCTGGGTGAACTCGGGCAACTTTGCCGGTGAATAGGAGATGTCGGAACACTGCCCTTAAATGTCGGAGACGATGGACAACTTCCCTGAAGAGTTGGAGATGATGAACAATTTCCTATTTTCCCAGTCATCCCCCTTCCTTCTTTCCCCGTCATCCCCCTCGTAGGGGATGACGGGCAACTGCCTTTCATTTTATGAGTCGATGGAAAACTTCCTCGTATTGTGGCAGATAATGGAGATAATGGACCACAGCTTCGACCTTTTAGTGAAAGTGAAGAATTTCTAAAAAAAATCGGAGATGAACGGCCATATTTGAGTGAATTTCGAAATTTGCTTTCGTTGCGACGTCGCTCTAGATCATCGCTCGGGAAATGTAGTAGCTCATTTGGATCACAAGCTCGACCAGAACGGCCGACGTTAATTGAATTTACGTCATGAATGCGATTAGAGTTTATGCCATAACTGCGCTGCGAGTCCGCGTATCCAGTGTGGTAGAATCTCGAGCCTTCAATGTTGGTGGGTCTGGTATATCCAAAGTGAGTATTAGTAGTCCACGGGTAACTGGTGCCTTCTCCACTACCATCACGCCCGACGTTATACTTGCCACTACTAACTTCACCGGTACTGATGCCACTACCATCTCGCTCGACGTTACACATGTTACGACCAGCGTCACTGGAACTTGGTGCCCTATGGTTGCCGCGTGCCCAGGCTTGGGTAATGCACTTACTTTCGAGGTACTGGGCAAGTTCTTGGTCGTCCGCCCGCCTGGCGAGGGACAGAGGCGTGTGTCCATCAGTGTCCTTCAGGAATAGGGAGGCGCCGGCGGCCACCAGCATACAACAGACGTTGCGTCGACCATTGGCGGCGGCTAAGTGCAGGGCGGACTGGCCTCTGAAATGGACCAGGTATAATAAAGGGGTGCGCCTTGGCATTAGTATTTCATTGCCGCACCCCCCAATTCATTGTATTCATCAACTCCTAACTCTTTGTTACAATAGTATCAATTAACGCACCTGTAATCTACGTTAGGTTCAAGAGCTGCAAGAGCAAGCAAGAGTGAGCATGCAAGAGTCAGCAAGAGCAAGTAAGAGCTGACCTCTCTGTGTCGGTGAGGTCGAGGAGGGCCGGAGGGGCCGCGGCCACGAGGTACCTCACGACGTCCCGGTGGCCCAAGCGAGCCGCGTGGTGAAGAGCCGTCTGGCCCCTCGCGTCGATGCTGAGCAGCGAGTAGCCTGCCTGGTGCACCTCCTTCACCTGTGCCCAAGTGATGATATGTACAGAGCTGGGCAGCGCTACTTTGAACTGTAGCGGCCGCTACCGCTACCGCTACGTGCTCTAAATGTAGCGGGCGCTACCGCTACCGCTACAATTGCTTAAATGTAGCGCCGCTACCGATCCCGCTACAACTGCTTAAATGTAGCGGCCGCGGCCGCTACCGCTACCGCTACAATTGCTTAAATGTAGCGCCGCTACTGCAACCGCTACTGAAAATGTAGCAGCCGCTACATGTAGCGCGCTACTGCCCACCTCTGGGTATGTATACTTAATCACTATCAGTATATATAGGTACCAATGGACCATGGATCCCAAGTATCATTATGTATTATAACCTAGCATTATTATTAAAGGTATCAATACCTGTACACCAAAGTATTGTAGCGACCATGTCCGCATATTTCCTTTAGTTATCCCACAAATCACTTTTTAAGAATGTTTGTAGATTTGTTGCCGTTATTAATCAGCGCTATTACCCTTCAACTGGAATCCATTATTATCGATCACATTTAAATTACCATAATTTATAATTACCAACCATAATGTAAATACTGGTAAATTTAAGTTAGCAATACATTCTCAATAACAGCATAGACCTAGTTCAAGTTATCAAGTAGTTCCACTTTGCCAGCTTGCTTTATACAACTGTCATAGCAATTGCAACCATACCTGTTTCATAGCTTACGCAACCTGGTCTCCTAAACTTTAATTGAATAACTAAAAGAGTTCTTCCTGTGATTCATTCCAAATAAGAAATACGGTTGTATAAGACGCTAGCGCAGTTTGGTCACCGACTCGCACGCCTTAACCGAACCATAGGAAGATTGGAATTAACAGCCGAAAATTGGCAAGCGTTAGGGCCTTAACCCTCTATAACGCCGTTCGTCACTCTCCGGGAACATAGCTTTTAACTTGAATTATACGTATACTATTGAGTGTAGCAACCTGAGGACGTTTGTACGCAACAGAGAACATGTTAAAGTTGTACGTGGCGGCAACCATGCATGTGTAAGTCATTTTGCGCTCACTTGCAAAATATCCATTTTGGGAAGTAGGCGCGTGACAATATTGCTCCGGTTACTCATGTCAGGCGGTAGAGGGTTAAGGAATTCATACTACACCAGCTAGCATTCCCTAGTTTTGCAGTATCAATACCGGCACTCGTTTGTGTTGAAACATAAGTGTCAATACAGTTTCAATACTCACGGCCTTCAAGTCACCAAGCTTGGCGGCTTTGATGAGATTCTCGGTGTGTCGCTCTAGCAGGTTACTGCACATAGAAACAACCATCATAGCTCCTCCATACCAGACGTACATCCATCCAATATAGACTCAATAAAGACATTATACTGACCCAAAATAGAACATACATGGACTCCAAGCAGAGACTAAACAGACAACATACCTGCAGACCCTATATAGGTAGGCCATATATAAATCATATATCGACCAAGAATTTATGAGGAAAGAAAACACCAAGAATATTTACCATATCTTCGAATAAAACATTTCGGAGACCAGCTCCATCATCAGTTAAAAAATTTATCAGGATATAAAATTTCACAGAAGATCGAGAAGGTCTGGAAAGTGGCAGATTCGTACGAAAACTCCCGCCTTGGTGTTCAGAAAGCCGGATGCAGAAGTTACGTGACGTCATAAGCATGTCAGCTGAGGCGCAACGCGCACAACTGTATTCATGAACCTGGTCTTGTGGAGCTGGTCTCCAAAACGCTTTCATTGAAGATATTGTGAATATACTTGGCGTTTCCTTTGCTTTTGTATTCTTGTTGAACTTGCGATATAAGTAGTATAATAATATAATACATATACAGGCCCGTTATAGAATATATATAAACCCTATTGGACTATATTATGACCATTTTAGACCCTATATAGTTTAGATATGACCATATAGACCCTATAAAGACCATATTTAAACCATATATCGACCCTGACCTGACATCGCCGGCGACGACATCTGCGGCAAGTCTGCAGTTTGCCGAAGGGGAGAGGGGAGAGTCAGAGGAGGGTTGGGGGGCAACGTCCCCTACAGATTGAGTGGGGATCACGTCTCCCTCAGACGAGGAGGCAGGGGGAACGTCATCGTCAGGGTTGAGGAGGAAGAGCTCATCACTGCACACGTCAGTGACGAAGTGCAGATGCTCCTGACCGTGGTCGATGCGGAAGAATCGCTCCGCAGTGCACGCTACGAAGGGGATTATTATCTCATTACCTTACTGTTACCGCTTTTTGCTATCTTAGAATTTTGATATCTTATTATCTCATAATCTCATTATTTTAGTATCTTGTTATTTTAGTACCCTGCTATCTTAGTCTTAGTCGGAGAGTCTTACTGTATTACTCTGTTTCTTTTATATATAGTATCATTATATCTTAGTTTTTGCTACTTACAGTCGAGGAAGCACCAATGCTCGGCCAGCGGTGGGGCCCCCGCGTCGCTGATCTTCTTGTTGATGATGCGGCGCACCTGCGGGGGGTGGGTCATGAGAGTGGGTCATGAGAGTGGGTCATGAGAGTGGGTCATGAGAGTGGGTCACGAGAGTGGGCCGTGAGAGTGGGTCATGAGAGTATGACTAAAAGCTGCATGTCAGAGTGAGACCTAAGAACGGCCATCATGGCGGGACATCAGAGTAGATGGTAGAGTGGGATGTAAAGCCCGGTCCACACGCTCAGTTTTACACAACGATTTGTCTGCGCAGTTCTAATCGTTGCAGATAAAACGTTGCGTGTGGACGGGAAAACTGCGCAGTTTTGGAGCCGGCGGGAAAACTGCGCAGTTCCATCGTGTCCGAGACGTCTCCATGGCGAGATCGCGCAAAACTGAGCAAACTACTCAGATAAGTCGGTACCGTGTGGACGCTCTAAAAATTGCAACGATTTCAATCCGACTTAAAACTGCGCAGACAAATCGTTGTGAAAACTGAGCGTGTGGACCGGGCTTGAGAAGGTGATAACAATAAAGTTTGAATCTTATGTAGAGGGCACCAGGCTTCTCACGTGGTCCAGGCTTCTTATATGGTCCAGGCCACTAGCGTGGACAAGGCCTCTCACGTTATACTGGTCACTCGCGTTCCCTACGCAACTCCATTACACAGGCCACTCATGGTCCCCAGGCCTCTCACGTTACACAGGTCAGTCGCGTTCCCCAGTCCACTCACGTTACATAGGCCACTCACGTTCCCCAGGTCACATACGTGCTCCAGGCCACTTACGTTCTCTATGGCCACTCGTGTGCTCAAGGACCCTCACGTGCTTCAGGATATTCTCATGCCTCAGGTTACTCGCGTGTCCATGCAGTATCACTCACGTGCTCCAGGTCGCTGTCGTGGTCCAGATCGAGCTGGAAGAGTGGCGTGGCTGCGAGCCTAAGTTTCTCCTTGTCGTAGTGGTGCTGCGTGTAGGCCTTCATCCCCAGCACCGCCACCTGCAGCCGCGCCTGCAGCGGCGCTCGCGGCCTGACATATAAGTGGTGTCAGCGGTGGGATGGCAAGGAGGAGGAGCGTCAGGTGTGGGAGGTCAGGGAGGAGGAGCGTCAAGTGTGGGAGGTCAAGGAGGAGGAGCATCAGAGGTGGGATGTCAGGGAGGAGAGCGTCAGGTGTGGGGGGTCAGGAAGGAGGAGCATCAGAGGTGGGATGTCATGGAGGAGGAGCATCAGGTGTGGGGGGTCAGGAAGGAGGAGCATCAGAGGTGGGATGTCATGGAGGAGGAGCGTCAGGTGTGTGGGGTCAGGAAGGAGGAGCATCAGAGGTGGGATATCAGGGAGGAGGAACGTCAGGTATGGGGGGATCAGGAAAGAGGAGCATCAGAGGAGGGATGTCAGGGAGGAGCGTCAGGTGTGGGGGGGTCAAGAAGGAGGAGCATCAGAGGTGGAATGTCAGGGAGGAGGAGCGTCAGGTATGGGGGGGTCAGGAAAGAGGAGTATCAGAGCTGGGATGTCAGGGAGGTGGGGCGTCAGGTGTGGGGGTCAGGAAGGAGGAGCATCTGAGGTGGGAGGTCAGGAAGGAGGGACAACAGGAGTGGGTATCATGAATGATGGGCATCATGAGGGAGGAGGGGCATCAGGAAGGAGGGGCGTGGGGGATGGAGCGTCAGGAAGTAGGGCGCCCCAGGGAGGTGGGCTTCAAGGAGGAGGGCGTCAGAGAGGAGAGCGTCAGGGGTGGAGCGTATGGGTGGAGCGTCAGGGAGGTGGGACGAGTGAGGAGGGGCGTAAGGAGTAGGGCACAAGAAGTGGGATGTCAGGGGTTCATTCACATATGAACAATTGTATGAAAATACTATTTGTAAAAGGTGCTCACCCGCTAGCCTTAGCCTTCATCTTGGTGACCATGGGTGCTTTGTTGAGGTGAGATATCTCGATGATGGCGGGGTTCACCCGACACGCCTCCCCATCAACCTGCATGGGGATGGTTTTGGTGGTGACGATGCGTGCGCGGGTGCACTGGGTAAGGCAAGTGCCATGTCCTCCCGCCTGCAGGAGGGGCTGTGGGGGAAGGGGGAGTTGAGGGAGCATACATTGTGGAAAAGAATCCAATGATTCACATGCGCCACCCGCCGCAGCTGACTCGGATAAACCACTTCTCGTCTTAACCACCGCACAAACTCTCAACGCCACTAATAAACCTCACCCTAGCCTCAATTTCACCGCCATCAGGCCTCGCCTTCCCTAAACCGTAAACACCTTGTCCGAGCTTCTCCTTACCCTCACTAAGATTCACCTAAGATTTTTTTCTATGAGCCATTAGAATAAAAGATACTCGGAATCACAAGCCCCTCTTATGATTGAAATTAAAAAATCATCTCAGCTTACGATGTTCGGAACAACGACTCAAACTATTTCGAAGCTCCACCTATGTGCAGGGCCTACTACTGGCCTCACACCCGCCCCTCACTGAGCCCCGCCCACACCCCTCTGAGCACTGCCTCTGCCCACGCCCCTCTGAGTACTGCTTACGCCCCCATGTTGAGCCCTGCCCACGCCCCTCTGAGCACTGCCAACGCCCCCATGCTGAGCCCCACCCACGCTCTTCTGAGCCCCGCCCACGCCCCATGCTCAGCCCCGCCCTCACCATCTGGTAGGTAGTGAGGCCGAGCACCTCGATCTTGCCGTCGTCTGTGCGCTGTTCGGCACCGCAGCTCCTGTTCCAAGGGTGCGTGCCGGACCCGTAGCTGGAGGTGGGTCAGTAGTGAGTGCATGGGTGGATCAAGAGGTGTGTAAACAGGTGGATCAAGAGGTGATTACATGGGCGAGTCAGGAGGTGAGTACAAGAGTAAGTACACGGATGGATTAAGAATGGAGTACAAAGATGCTCACGAAGGAGGTCTGTTCACCCAGGACCTATGTGTCACCATTCCCATAATATCATCCAGTCCCCAACAGTGTTCCCCACGCACCTAGTGTCATCCATAGCGTCACCCATACCCCTATGGTCACCTGGGGATGTTGAGGAAAACTAAGGCGTGCACGCGGTGCTCCTTAAGGAGGGGCGTGAGGTCCTTGCCGTCACACTCGAGGGTGCACATCTCGCAGAGGTCCTTCCAGCGCCGCTGCAAGAGATCCTTCCCGCCCGCCTGCCCGTAGAACATCTTGTTGCGCAGCCGCGAGTTGAACTTCTGCGGGTTGGCCTCTGTCGGGGGGAGGGGCGAGTAAGTTGGAGGCGGGTGGGTGGGGAATTGAGTTGGGATGGGAGAGCGAGTTGGGGGAGTTGAGGGAAGTGAAGGAAAGCGTGAGATGCGATAGGGAGAGTTAGTTGGGGAAAGAGCGAGTTTGGGGGGAAAGGTGGGAGAATATTCTGTTGAGTTTCCTCAATTAACAAACAAAAGAGTCGTGTTAATTCTGTTAAAAAATAAGCAAGGATGGAGTAAAGTTCTATACCCCGGGCCTTATAGCCTCATACCCCTTGCTTCATGGCCTCATACCCTTGGCTTTATGGCCTCATACCACTAGCCTCATACCCGGGGCCTCATACCACTAGTCTCATGCTCCTGGTCTCATACCTTTGGCTACATTGTCTTATACCCCTGGCTTCGTGGCCTCTTACCCCAGGACTCAACATGGCCTCACGCCCCGGGTCTCATTGTGGCCTCATGCCACTAGCCTCATACCCCTGGCCTCATGGCCTCATACCCCGGGCCTCATGGCCTCATACCCCGGGCCTCATGGAACTCGAGGGCGATGTGGGCGTCCACGCCGAAGGAGAAATAATTATTGACGACCGTGAGGGGTGGGGCATCCCTCCCCTCCTCGTTGGGGGGAGCATCGGGGTTGGGGGAGACGTCGAGCTTCCACCGGTCCAGGTGGATGACTTCCCCATCTGATATATTGCAGAGGATCTTGCTGATGGGTTCATCGGTGTACCTAGGGAAGAGACGAGGGGGACCTAAGAAAATGGGGGATCCAGATACACCGTTCATCGGTGTATCTGGGACCTGAGAAAAGTTAACCTAAGATAAACTGAAGTGTCATTGATATGATACGGACGCTTGAGAGAAGAGCGCCTCAAGACAGGAGCGCCTAATATAGATAAGGGCGCCTGATATAGACATGGTCGCCTAATATAGATAAGGGCACCTAATATAAATAAGGGCGCATAATATAGATGAGGGCGCCTGATATAGACAAGGGCGCCTAATATAGATAAGGGCACCTGATATAGACAAGGGCGCCTAATATAGATAAGGGCACCTGATATAGACAAGGGCGCCTAATATAGATAAGGGCGCCTAATATAGACAAGGGCGCCTAATATAGATAAGGGCACCTAATATAGATAAGGGCGCCTAATATAAATAAGGGCGCTTAATACAGATAAGGGCGCCTAATATAGATTAGGGCGCCTAATATAGATAAGGGCGCCTAGATAAGGGCGCCTAATATAAATAAGGGCGCTTAATACAGATAAGGGTGCCTAATATAGATTAGGGTGCCTAATATAGATTAGGGCGCTTAATACAGATAAGGGTGCCTAATATAGATTAGGGTGCCTAATATAGATTAGGGCGCCTAATATAGATAAGGGCGCCTAATATAGACAAGGGTGCCTAAGATAGACAAGGGCGCCTAATACAGACAAGGGCGCCTATTACAGATAATGGCGCCTAATATAGATAAGGGCGCCTAATATAGATAAAGGCGCCAAAGATAAGATATCCCCTCACCCGCCGCCCCAGCCCAGCGCCCTGGCCAGGTCGTTGCCGGTGCCCAGCGGCAGCACCGCCACGGCGGGCGGCGGGTCGATGGCGAGCTCGTCCAGCACACTGAGCACCCAGCCCACCGTCCCGTCCCCCCCACACGCCAGCACCCGCAGCTGGGGGACCTTCCTGAACATCTCCATCCTGGGGGAATAAAGAGGGATGACATTAGGAACCCATTCACTCCCCCACAGTATCGTCCCCCACACGCCAGCACCCGCAGCTGGGGGACCATCCTGAACATCTCCATCATGGGGGAAAAAGGAATATGGGAGCGTCAAGAGCGGCCCGTTAAAAAGAAAGAGGGGGACAGGAGCGGCCCGTTAAAGAGGAAGTGGGGACAGGAGCAGCCCGTTAAAGAGGAAGTGGGGGACAGGAGCGGCCCGTTAAAGAGGAAGGTGGGACAGGAGCGGCCCGTTAAAGAGGAAGGGGGGACAAGGAGGGGCCCGTTAAAGAGGAAGAGGGAGGACAAGAGCGGCCCGTTAAAGAGAAAGGGGGGACAGGAACGGCCCGTTAAAGAGGAAGGGGGACAGGAGCAGCCCGCTAAAGAGGAAGGGGGGACATGAACGGACCGTTAAAGAGGAAGGGCTGTCTCTTATACACATCTAGATGTGTATAAGAGACAGGCTCTGAGCATTGCCAACGCCCTCATGCTGAGCCCCACCCACGCCCCTCTGAGCACTGCCAACGCCCCCATGCTGAGTTTCGTACACGCCCCTCTGAGCACTGCCCACGCCCCTCTGAGTACTGCTTACGCCCCCATGTTGAGCCCTGCCCACGCCCCTCTGAGCACTGCCAACGCCCCCATGCTGAGCCCCACCCACGCTCTTCTGAGCCCCGCCCACGCCCCATGCTCAGCCCCGCCCTCACCATCTGGTAGGTAGCTGTCTCTTATACACATCTAGATGTGTATAAGAGACAGGCCCTGGTCCCCCTGATGACTCACCCAGCCCTGGTCCCCCCTGATGACTCACCCAGCCCTGGTCCCCCTGATGACTCACCCAGCCCTGGGTCCCCCCTGATGACTCACCCAGCCCTGGTCCCCCCTGATGACTCACCCAGCCCTGGTCCCCCTGATGACTCACCCAGCGCGAGGTCCCCCTTGTGTGAGATCGAACACCTGACGGGGGTTGAGAAGCCACTGGAATTTCTGCATGAGTTTAGCCCCCTGATTTCCCCCACTCTTGGGGTTAATGAAGACGAGCACGGGCCGGACGTTAGCGTTGGGGATGGGCTTGATAGCAAACGTCCGCACGTCCTTGTCCGGCTGTGGGTGTTAGGGTTATAACGGGTCAGTAACGGGCACTGGCGTACGTTATAAATACGTCTTTAGATGATCACAGTTTATTATAGGATTTCCTCATGCGCCTGTTTGCGTGAGAACCCATTATTCCGAGCGTGAGAACCATTTATTCTGAGCGTGAGAACTCTTTATTCCGAGCGTGAGAACTCATTATTCCGAGCGTGAGAACCATTTATTCTGAGCGTGAGAACTCTTTATTCCGAGCGTGAGAACTCATTATTCCGAGCGTGAGAACTCATTCCGAGCGTGAGAACTCATTATTCCGAGCGTGAGAACGCATTATTCCGAGCGTGAGAACCATTTATTCTGAGCGTGAGAACTCTTTATTCCGAGCGTGAGAACTCATTATTACGAGCGTGAGAACTCATTATTCCGAGCGTGAGAACTCATTGTTCCGAGCGTGAGAACTCATTATTCCGAGCGTGAGAACGCATTATTCCGAGCGTGAGAACCCATTATTATGAGCGTGAGAACTGATTATTCCGAGCGTGAGAATCCAATATTCCGAGCGTGAAAACTTGTTATTCCGAGCGTGAGAACTCATTATTCCGAGCGTGAGAATCCATTATTTCGAGCGTGAGAACTCATTATTCCGAGAGTGAGAACCCATTATTGTGAGCACGAGAATTCATTATTCCGAGCGTGAGAACTCATTATTCCGAACGTGAGAACCCATTATTGTGAGCGTGAGAACTCATTATTCCGAGCGTGAAAACTCATTATTCCGAGCGTGAAAGCTCATTATTCCGAGCGTGAGAACCCATTATTGTGAGCGTGAGAACTCATTATACCGAGCGTGAGAACTCATTATTCCGAGAGTGAGAACCCATTATTGTGAGCGTGAGAATCCATTATTCCGAGCGTGAGAACTCATTATTCCGAGAGTGAGAACCCATTATTGTGAGCGTGAGAACCCATTATTTCGAGCTTGAGAACTCATCACTCTGGGTGTGGGAACTCATTATTTCGGTCGTGAAACAACGTCATTCCCAGCGACTGTTAATGACGGAAACGAAGAGCAAAGTGATCGCTATTTATTTCCACACGCATTAGATTCCTTCTTTTTATTATTTCATAAATAATATAAGCTAAAGTTTGCTCTCAATTTACAATATTCGTTGATAATAACTTTGAGTGAAATAGAAACCTTCTATTATCAGTACAGCATATGAGCGAAGAACATGAATGAGAGAAGCTAATTTCTTAATTAGTATTTAACCGTAATTGGAACACAACAAGCCTGCACACTAATTAGCCTGCGTACTAATTAGTCTGCGTTATAATTAGCAACGCTAAGCAACTGGCAATAATTGAGCTTAATAACAAAAACAATAACAAACAAAGCCTCGGCAAATGCCAGAAATAATCAAACAAGCACCCAACAAACAATCGAAAGTAAACAAAAACAAAGGACGAAAGTCCTTTGTTTGAAAGGATGTAAACAAAGACGGAAGTACATCGATATTTGGACAAAGGCTCACTCATTTCTTTGAGTGTACGCACATTTACGCAACTTGCAAAGGCAGGAGTATATATGCGGTCATAAATTTGAATTTGTTTAATATTGCAATTGTAAAATTGCATTAAAATAGCGGCGTATGAGAATATTGTATTATTCAATCAGAAGCAATTTAAAGGGCAACTGCAATTAATACTGAGGTTCTAAATAAATTTAATTAAAAAACTGGCAAGCGAAGATTTAAATCCACCCACACATGATCACTCAGGGAAATAAGGAAGGTTTTGTCAAAATAGCGATGAACATTTTTACGTATGTGAGTCATTTTGACCCAGTTGGGCCCGAAATAGGACGCATTAGTGCCGCGTGCAGGAAGTGAGTCACAATTTTGACAATATGAATCATAAATTTTTCTGGTTGAAATATTCTACCGAACACAATATTGAAAAAATATTTAAAATATTGAAAATATTGAAAAAAAATATTGACAGTAAGAGAAATTTATATGTCATATTGTCTAAATAGTGGCACACATGTTACGTGAAGCACAGACACGTCCTTTTTTTCGGGGCCAAACTAGGTCAAGTCTGACCAAAACTGAGTCAAGATGACACAAGGGTAGAAGAGCATCGATATTCGGACAAAGTTTCATTAATTTTTCTACGTGTTAAATCAAGCCCAACGAAAGGTTACCGCTTGCGCCTCGTCAGGGGGGGCGCTGGGCCCCCCGCCCCCCGCCGCCTCGTCGCCCCCCTGGTCCTTAGACCCCCGAAAAAAAGACACGAATTGAGCCTTGAATTTTAATGAGTGTAGTCCTCATATACTGTATATAGAGTGGAGTGGACAAATGACGTCATCGTTAGGAGAATAAATGTGATAATATTTTATATTAAAATAATTTAACCTCCGTGTGATGAGTTCCGTATTAACCGTAATGAAAATATGTCCGCCCCTTCACACTCACTCCCCACCTCACCCTGTAACCCCTTTCACCCTCTCCTACGTCCCCACCCACCCCTCACCACTCATCCCCTCACCACCCACTACCCTCACCCGTCACCCCCACCTCACCCAGCAACCCCTTTCACCCTCCCCTATGCCCAGCCACCCCCCACCATTCATCCCCCTCACTCCTCCCCTCACCACTCATCCCCCTCACCCCTCCCCTCACCACTC
>NW_025939192.1:33485-35396 GCF_000764305.2 Hyalella azteca | reverse complement strand
GCACTCACCCATGGAGCAGCACTCACCCATGGAGCAGCACTCACCCATGGAGCAGCACTCACCCATGGAGCAGCACTCACCCATGGAGCAGCACTCACCCATGGAGCAGCACTCACCCATAGAGCAGCACTCACCCATGGAGCAGCACTCACCCATGGAGCAGCACTCACCCAAGGAGCAGGTTTCCTCCAGTTTGGAGATGGGGAAGCAGGCCTCGCGGTTATGGAACGCCTGCTTGCACCAACTGCAGCTGATAGCCACGATCTCCTTGGAGCCAAACAGGAGTTTGCCTTGGAAACCCTGTAATTAAATACAATAAAAAATATAACATTTATACAATATAAAGAGAATAAATAATATTATAAGAATTTTGCTAGGAGAAATAAGATTTAAGAGAAATATGATTAAAAAATTATTAGGAGTTTGCCTTGGAAACCCTGTAGTTAAATAATATAAAATTAAATTATAAATAATATTAAATTAAATATTAAATTAAATAAAAAATAAAACATTTATACAATATGAAGAAAATAAATAATAATAAACGAAAATTTGCTGGAAGAAATGCGATTAGAGAAATTATAAAGAGTTTGCCTTGGAAACCCTGCAATTAAATACAATAAAAAATAAAACATTAATACAATATGACGAGAATATTTATATTTTATAAATCTTTTATTTTTATTGTATTTAATTGCAGGGTTTTTTAAGAGAATAAATATTATTAAACGAAAATTTGCTGGAAGAAATATGATTAAAAAAAAATATAAAGAGTTTGCCTTGGAAACCCTGAAATTAAATACAATAAAAAATAAGACATTTATACAATATAAAGAGAATAAATATTATTAAACGAAATTTGCTAGGAGAAATGAGATTAAAAAAAATTATAAGGAGTTTGCCATGAAAACCCTGTAATTAAATACAATAAGAAATAAAACATTTTACAATATGAAGAGAAAAATAATATTCAACGAAAATTTGCTGGAAGAAATACGGTTAATGAAATTATAAAGAGTTTGCCCTGGAAACACTGTAATTAAATTAAGAAGATAACATGGAAAAAATATTTTTCTGCTACAAATATTGAACACATTGTAAAAAAAAAACATTCAAACCATAATAAAGGAAAAATTAACGTCATTAAATGAGACTTATAAGCAAATTTAATACAAATTTGCGTAAATAAAACGTAAATTAGGAAAGAAATAATTTATTAGGCATCAAGGCATACACGATGTATTTTGCGCAGGATCGTTTATAAAAAATTCCGCTTATGAGGAATGCCCGCTTATGAGGAATGTCCGCTCATTCAGAATGCCCGTTTGTTTGAAATTGCCACTCATTAAAAATGACCACTCATTAATTAGGAATGGTCACTCATTAAAAATTTCCTCTCATCAGAGATGGTCACTCATTAGGAATGGCCACTCATTAAAAATGACCACTTATCAGGAATGGCCACTCATTAGGAATTACCACTCATTAAGAATGACAGCTCATTAAGAATGGCCGCTTTAAAAGCGAACGGACAAACAAAGCTTGTGCAGCATCCTATTGTGAGCTGTGGTGGCATGGCATGCCACTGATATATGCCACGGCATGCCACTGATATATGGCACGACATGCCACTGATATATGCCACGGCATGCCACTGATATATGCCACGGCATGCCACTGATATATGGCACGACATGCCACTGATATATGCCACGGCTTGCCACTGATATATGGCGCGACATGCCACTGATGTGCCACGGCATGCCGCAAATATTATGCGTGAGGCCACATGAGGCGGCGCGGTGGCACAGCAGCGCCAGCGCAGGTGAACTTAAAGAGGAACGACCAGGTGAGGGCGGCGGGGGGGAGGGGGGAGAGGGGAGATAAGAGAGGTGGGGAGCAAAGAAGGAG
>NW_025939192.1:15134-33214 GCF_000764305.2 Hyalella azteca | reverse complement strand
GGATGTGAGGGTAGGATGTGAGGGTAGGATGTGAGGGTAGGATGTGAGGGTAGGATGTGAGGGTAGGATGTGAGGGTAGGATCTGAGGTTAGAACAGTACCCACTAGCACCCCTAGGCCCCAACCAGCACCCATTAGCACTCACTAGCCTCACCATTACCCACTAGCACCCACCAGCAGAATGTAATAACAATCTCATCAATAACGCTCAATCATTGATGCTGCCGGCATCCACGTTGAACCCAAAGCTTTCATAATAAGATCGCTGATTGACCCTCCTAGCACCCACTCTTCCCTTCCCCACCTTGCACACCGCGGACAACCCACCTCATCGCGCACATTATCCTAAAACACTTAATTGCCCGCCATATTGCCCATCAACCCACCTTATTGCCCACCAACCCACCTTATTGACACCAACCCACCTTATTGCTAATCAACTCACTTTATTGCCCCCCAACCAACCTTATTGCCCACCAACCCACTTTATTGCCCCCCAACCCACCTTATTGCAGGCCTTGCATTTTCCCTTCTGGTTGCGTCTGTGGACCCAGTGGTGGTGGGTTGTGGTGTGCTCCCTGTACTGGCGCAAACCCACATCCCTGAAGGTGGGTTTGCATGTGAACTTGACGCCCTCCAGCAGAGTGGGCACGCAGTGAGTGTGCGCGACGATCTTGCACGCGCTGCACTTGAGCCGCGCGCCATTTTTCTGCTCCAGAAATTTGTGCGTTAGGCTTTCATTTAATTGGTATATTTTGATCAAACATGAAAATAACTATTATTTATGTGTAAAAACTTATATGAAAATATTGCAATAAATTTGAGTATATTTGGTAAGCATTTCGGACGGAGCAGTCCCAGGTCCCAGGCCAAACTATGGACTCTGTCTTATTATTCCAGCTTAATCAGGCATGTGGTCCTAGACCTCAAGGTCCCGGGGGATAAACTACCGCACATCTGCCCTAAGTTGGGTCACTTCATGTCCTCAGTTGGGCCAGCTGATTTTCTCTGTGGGGCAAGCTGAGGCCCTCCGTCAGACAGCTGGTCCCCTCAGTTGGGCCCGCTGATACCCTAAGTTGGGCCAGCGGATGTACGAAGCCTGAGGCCGACGAGCAGGGACCGTTCCAGGCGTCTCTGAAAGTCTGTAAGCTGCACTCTTCCCTTCCCAGTAACATCGGCAACGCGGTGAAACGTCAGTTCCTCTGCGGAAAGCGATGCTTCTCGTAGAGATTAAAATCTAACCGCAACTCTGTTGTGTTATGGGGGGTATCCTGCATGGTCTCCATCTCTTGCAGCGGCATTTAACAATCCTGAAGTTCTCGCTTTCAAAGTTAGGTCAATATAAACCTTGTGTAACGAATGGCTTACTTCTCCCGTCATCTCTAGCAGTGAGTTAGGCCCAGACACTCCAACCTGTCCCAGTAGTCCGGCTAATCTATCCCGCTGATCCTGTACGTGAAGGTTTTCTGGACCGCTTTAGCCGCCGCACTGCACACAGCGTGAAAAGGGTCTAAAGCTGGCAGCAGTACCGCGAGGAGAAGGATCACAAGGGCTCTGAAGAGTGCGATCATCGGTTCTACTTCTCATGTTTTGAACGTTCGCAAGATCCACCCTATCTGTTGCATGCCTGTTGCAGTTTTGCCACTATATGGTAGCTAAAAGCGCATTTATTATTCATCTTAACTCCAAGTTCGTGAATGATTTACTTCTTCTTAATTTCTGTGTCGTCCAGTGACGATAGCGGTATTTCTTCTCGACTCGAGTTTCTGTATAACAGAAATGAAAACGTTGTTCCGTTGAATTGAGTGTTGTTCACTTGAGCCAGTCATATTTTGCATCCAGTACTTCTTGCAACCTTGCGCTATCCACCCATTGGGTTGAATGTGTCATCATTCTGTACATCAGGAAAATAATGACCAGACTGATCAGAGGCCATCAAGTTAGGAATGTACATGTTCCTTGGCATAATTATTGATCTTCCGAGTCTGCGCTCATTACGGCGTAAGAAGCAAGCAATAACATGGTACATCAGCTGGCCCAACTGAGGGCATTAGCTGGCCCAACTGAGGGCATCAGCTGGCCCAACCGAGGGCAGATGCACGTTAGTCATTGACTATAGCCTCTGAGACCTCGGAAGTAAGGACGACTGCCCTCAGGGCGGCAGAATAACAAGGCGGCGCTGCAGCGTAGCCTGGGACTAATACGTCCGAACACATACTAAATATGCCTGGGATACTAAGGGATTCTAGAGATACTAAGGGATACTAAGGTTACTAAGCATACTAAGGATACTAAGGGATACAAAGGATACTAAGGACACTAAGGTATACTAAGAGATACAAAGGACACTAAGGGACACTAAGGATACCAAGGATACCCACACAACACGACTTCAGATACAAAGGACACTAAGGGATAATAAGGGACATTAAAGGATACTAAAGGATACCCACACAACAAGACTCCTCCCCGACGTAGCAGAAGTCCCCGGACGCGCTAGTGGGGCACCACAAGTGGTCGCCGTTGACGGCCGTCGCCTGCCAGTCGCACGTCGCCCTGATCACGCGCCGCTCCCCGCCCTCGCAACAGATCTCAACCTCGCTGTTGATGGCCTTCCTGTTGACAGATGGTTGGTGTTAGTTGACAGATGGTTGGTGTTAGTGAACAGATGCTTGGTGTTAGTGAACGGATGGTTGGTGTTAGTTGACAGGTGGTTGGTGTTAGTTGACAGGTGGTTGGTGTTAGTGAACAGATGCTTGGTGTTAGTGAACGGATGGTTGGTGTTAGTCAACAGATGGTTGGTGTTAGTTGACAGGTGGTTAGTGTTAGTCAGCAGATGGTCAGTGTTTGTCAACAGATGGTCAGTGTTAGTCAACAGATGGTTGGTGTTAGTCAAGAGATGGTCAGTGTTAGTCAAAAGATGGTTGGTGTTAGTCAACAGATGGTCAGTGTTAGTCAACAGATGGTTGGTGTTAGTCAACAGATGGTNCAGCACTGAACTGACTCCAGTTTTGTGCCAGCACTGAACTGACTCCAGTTTTGTGCCAGCACTGAACTGACTCCAGTTTTGTGCCAGCACTGAACTGACTCCAGTTTTGTACCAGTTCTGAACTGGCTCCAGTTTTGTGCCAGCACTGAACTGACTCCAGTTTTGTACCAGCAAAGAAAACTTACCCCAATTATCGGCAGATGTTGGACGTAAATCTGACAGGGGACGAAGCTTACTATCAGGGGACTTACGACGGCGAACTGCAACCTTTGAGAATTCCTATTTACCAAATAACTACAAAACGCGTAAAATCAAATAAAGGCTCGCAAAGAAACGCACGAAAGCAATCCAATGTACGCAAGGAACTGCGTGAAGACAGAGCAAGAGACTTATTGTGAAGTGTGGTATAGGAGTTGCAAAAAAACTCTCACTTACTGTGGAGATGGTGCGACATAAAAGCTGTAAGAGTCTTATTTATCATGAAGACAGTGCGGCATAAGAGCTGCAATTAAGACTCTTATTTATCATGAAGACAGTGCGGCATAAGAGCTGCAAGACTCTTATTTATCATGAAGACAATGCGGCATGAGAGCTGTAAGAGTCTTATTTATCATGAAGACAGTGCGACATAAGAGCTGTAAGACTCTTATTTATCATGAAGACAGTGCGGCATAGGAGCTGCAAGACTCTTATTTATCATGAAGACAGTGCGACTTAAGAGCTGTAAGACTCTTATTTATCATGAAGACAGTGCGGCATGGGAGCTATAAGACTCTTATTTATTACGAAGACAGTGCGGCATAAGAGCTGTAAGGGAGTCTTACAGTGCGGTATAAATGGTGCTGGAGCTGCAAGAGGTTCTTACTTAGTGGTCTGTGAGGCCGTGAGAAAGACTTTATAATCGTCGTCGCTGTCGGTCGGCAGCTCAATGTCGATGCTCTTGGATCGCAGAGCCTGCGGCGGCTCCAGGGAAATGGAACGCGGAATTCCAGAGCCGGAATGCTGAGCCTGACGACCTCTGGAGTCGGCGAACGACGTAGGATATGACGAAGAGAACGCCATATCTAAGGACACGGCGCGATCCAGCTTCGTGGGTACGTTCAAGAAAACGTCGCCGGTGTACGTCACGTGTGAACTGACGTCGCTTACGTTCTCGGTGTCACCAAAGTTGGCAGCGCAGGATTCTGCATCACCGTATTCGCTGGAGGATCCTAGGTATCCTATGGATCCATGGTAACTCTCGACGCCATCGCTGAAGTCTACGCTGTTCTCTTGGGAACTGAGGTCTGCCGGCATGGATGGCATGCAGTAAATCGCAGGCTGCCGTTCCAGTTTCGGAGAGTTGGCGCGGCAGATTCTCGGCAGCGTGGGTGCCGCAATGTCGTCTTCATGGGTTGGAGAGGTCGCAGATGGGGAATTTGGACTTAAAGTCACCTTAATTCCACCCATTACTGCGTTTAGGTCATCACTGCTGTTCTCCCAATCTGCCTCATCGTCTTCCTTCGATGTGCTTTTATCGGAAAACGCAAACGTCAATCGGGACGATCTTCGCTTTTCGATAATTTCGAGGTACGCGCAATGAATACAATGGGCGGCCCGGTCGTAGGAGGGAGTACGCATCCCTCGTTTGGGGTGCACCTCACCCCCATCCTCGTCCTCCCCGCACCCCGAGTCAAAAGACTTGGATCTTTTAGGAACTAAGTACGGCACCTTCAGGAGGAAAGACGAACTCGTGGAGGAGCTTCCCGGGACCTCCAGTGACGTCCCCTGTGATCCGATGACACTGACCCCACTACTACCCCCTCCTTCACCGGCATGGGGAGGCCTCATGGCCTTCGTCGCAGTCCCCATAAGGTGGCATGGGTCCCGGGGCCTTCCTTTGTATTGGACTTCATCGAAGGACGCCGACCTGACCTGAGGGACGGGGACTTCCAGGCTGTTCTGGTGCTTCATCTCCGCGCCCGTGGGCGTGCGGGACCGCATAAGCGAGTGCCGCAGTTTGTTCATTGCGTGAGATTTCTCTTTAGGATTCTTTTTATTCTTTCGTTTATTGTCAACTTCCTTTTATATTATTTCGCATGATTCAGTAAGTCATGACTGTTATTCTGACATACAGTCAACTTTTCTACGTGTTAGATGAGACTTCCTTAGGGTTTCCGTCTTATTCATCTTTTATTGTCACTTTCCACATACATTATTTCGTGATTTTTCACTAAGTTATAACTGTCACTCTAATCGTCAACTTATTCTAGCTTATCTTTCAACTTTGCGTGCTCAGGTCGCAGGTCTTGAAGGAGAAGTCATTCACTGAAGTCTAGTGAATGCGGTGCAGGTCTTTTTGGACCGGAGGGGTGTGGGGGCTGGAGGACTACTTATTTAAGTTAACAAGTTCATCCGCTAAACTAACAAGTTGGCCCGAGTCTCAGGAATGAAAGGCACACACACGACACGACACTTACGAGGTAAATATTTATCGTAGCAAAACCTATCTGAGTTGTGTCATTTTCATCAACTTAGATCTTGGGAACATGGTATTGGAAATGCACTTTTTAAAAGCCCACCGGCGGGGGGCAGAGGGGAATGTACTAAAGGCAAATTATTGACTCGGGATGCCGCCATGACTCGGGCATGTTCTGGGTAATGCTTTCGAAGAACATGTCATGGTTGACGACCACGAAGAATATGTCATGGCTAGAACAAACGAAGAACATGCCATTGGTTTTTCATGTTTTTGTCGGAGTGTTACTTCTCTTGGTAGAACAGATTTTAAGAACGAAGAGTTGCCGCAGTGGAAGAAGAAGTAGAATCTAAGTAATGTAGGTTGCGGTAGCAGCAGCGCAGTAGAAGTAGCCCCAGTAGTAGTAGAAGTAGCCCCCGCAGTAGTAGAAGTAGCCCCAGCAGTAGTAGAAGTAGCCTCAGCAGTAGTAGAAGTAGCCCCAGCAGTAGTAGCACCGGTAGCAGTAGTAGTAGCTGTAATAGCAGTAGCGGCGCGAGGTTCAGGCACAACTGTGAAGATCAGAAGCTGCGCGTGCACCTCGCGCCGCCGCCCCGCCCTGTCATGCCAGGGTGTAAGAGAACGTTAAGTTTTACAACGTATCAACAACCCATGCATCATTATTCTTGTATCGTAACAACCAACGCATCAATTCTTATAACGTAACAACCAACGCGTCAATTCTTATGTAAGGGTACGCACACAGTGGAAGCAGGTTTGCCCGCGCGGGCAACCTGCTCCAACCTGCCACAAGAATGAACGTAGGATAATAATGTAAGTGTTCACAGTGAAAACCTGTACGAATAGGCTTCTGTATTCTATAGTTTCAGGCGCCAGCCTGAGCAGGTAACCAGCACACTGGCAACCTGCTTTCACTGTGTGCGTACCCTAACGTAAGAACGAAAAACGCGTAGACTCCTATAACGGAATGGCCGGGGTGCATGCTGGAGGCCAGCTAGGCCTCAACTATTCCAGCCTAACCTCTTCTGGCCTAACCTACACAGGTTCTAACATTTCTCAACCCGAAATAAACAAGAGCAGACGTAACCTAACCTTATTGGCTGCAGGAAGTTATTATAGAGAGGAGGGCAAGTGTACTGGTAGAGCCAGTCATTGGCTGCAAAAGTTGTGAGTCGGAGCAGCGTGTATAGGTTAGGCCAGTGTAGGCGAGGCCGGTTTCTAAACTGCCTGCTTTTGATCGAGCACGTCTAAGACTTCGCTGAAGACCTCCGGCGAATTATTTTTAAACAGTGTGTCACTTGTATGGATTACGGAGTTACAGTGTAGTCCGAGGCTTCTAGCTCTGAGACTGAATGCAATTGTTGCATGCTGAGGCAAGGTTTTGGATCCAGGGCTTATTTAACTCTCTACCGCCTGACATGAGTAACCGGAGCAATATTGTCACAAGATTATTCCCCAAAAAGGAAACCTTCTATAGTGAGCGCAAAATGACTTGCACTGATGGTTGCCGCCACGTACGACAACTTTAAACTGTTCTCTGTTGCGAACAAACGTCTTCAGGTTGTTACACTCAATAGTATACATATAATTTAAGTTGAAAGTTATGTTCTCGGAGAGTGACATATACGGCGGTAGAGGGTTACGAATTAAAATTGTGGCCCAGTGGCTGCGTTTCCATAGCGCAACGACTATCAACGCGTGGTTTTTATCCAGATAAGTTGAGAGCAGGCCTTCGCGCCGGTATGGGAGTCATGAAATGGTTTGCACGAGCCTCTCATATTTCTCGTCAATATCTTTTTACTTCGAAAGTCAGTAACGGGTTTTGCAACCAAATGGGATTCAGACTAACATTATTCTCATATCTGCAGAATAGTCTAGCAAAGGTAACTAGTACTAGCACATGTGCTGCTAGTCCATAAACATAAATAGTAAGGATGTCAAGACTTCATACTAGCATTTATGCTTCGTCAAACCCTGCAGGATTTTCAGAAACCCAGCACCGAGTTTTCGGCCGGAATTTTCCTAAATATTCTTCCTAATTTTGGCTGGCTTCTCAGTAAGCTTCAAGAGAACAGGCTTCCTAATATCCTCTTTGCTTGACATTGTCCATAAAAACCCGCGAGGAAAGGGGCTAAAAAATTACTGCCACGTGTCAACTAGTTATAATGGCTGATAAAGGCTATAGCTTCATTCGTGTGCACGAATGAAATATTTCATTATAATTTTTTATTATTCTAAATAACACAGGTACTTGTCATCATTACTTATTATTAATAATAACAAGATGCGTAGACGTGTTCCCTGTACACGTGTGATGCCAACCAGCGTACCGTGCCGTCATGCGTGTATATTTTTTGGATTTGGATTGCGGCTCAAATTTGCTTTGATGGAGTCGAGGGTGAAGGGGAGGGTGAGTGGTGAAGAGGAGAGTAAAGATAAGGGGAGAGGGTAAAAGGGGAAGGAGGAAGGTGGAAAGGTGAGAGGGAGGAAGGAAAAGAAGTGGGGTGTGTAGGAGGAGGATGTAAACCGGGAGGATGTAGGAGGGGGCGGGTGTGGGGGAGAATGAGGATGGAGGAGGAAAAGGTGGGCGATTGGGGAGAAGAAGGGAGGAGGGTGAGGAGGAAGGTGGGAGGGTAAGAGGAAGAGGGGATGGGGAGGAGGGGAGTGAAGGGGGACGAAGAGGAATGGGGTGGGGGAGGTAGGTGAAGTTCATATCAGGAGCGCGTCAAAGAATCCCCGGCATCAGAAGCTGTCCAAGTCCCCAAGAATTAGGAGGGGGGTATGGGTTAAGGGAGAGATCCAATCAAGTGGGGGTACTGGTAATCTAGTGGGAGCTGTCATAGTGATGATGATAACAGCTGCTATGATGATAATGATAACAGCTGTTATGATGATAGTGATAACAGCTGTTATGATGATAATGATAACAGCTATAATAGTGATAATGATAACAGCTGTTATGATGATAATGATAACAGCTATAATAGTGATGATGATAACAGCTGTTATGATGATAATGATAACAGCTGTTATGATGATAATGATAACAGCTATAATAGTGATGATGATAACAGCTGTTATGATGATAATGATAACAGCTATAATAGTGATGATGATAACAGCTGTCATAATGATAATGGTAACAACTGTCATAATGATAATGATAGCAGCTGATATAATGATAAAGATAACAGCTATCATAATGATAACGATATTAGCTGTCATAATGATAACACGATAACAGCTATCATAATGATGTTGATAACAGCTGTCATGATGCACGTAATGATATCAAACTTCATGACCATATTTATATGCGATTACTGCACCCATTACCGATCCCATTAACACATCGCCTTCTCATTAACCCATTCTAGGCCAGCGTTGCTTATAATCTTTAAGGGAAGGTCAATTGTAGTTAAGTAGCTGCACACTTCGTCTATCAGTGGAGTTAATTAGAGGGCTGGTGGAGGGTAATGAGACGGCAGGGGGCGGGGAGGTAATGAGACGGCAGGGGACGGGGAGGTAATGAGACGGCAGGGGACGGGGAGGTAATGAGACTGCAGGGGGGCGGAAGGTAATGAGATTACAAGACTTGTAATGCAGTGAAGAGGTAGCGTGCGTGTCAGAGGTCATTGAGTACGTCTAATTAACCAGCATTACATATCAGGTCAGCGATCGTTCCTCCTAACAACCTTCTTTTACAAGACCTCTAAGAAATTTAGAAAGACTACTTTACTTAGAAGAATTAAAGAACTCTTGTTGAAGACAACATTAAAATACTTCTTCTAAACAATACTACATAAAGTGCAATATTAGAAGTCGTCATGAAATTACCAAGCACAAAATAACAGAAAAATGGTCGTGGAGTCTAACGCTTCTTTTTATAATTCTAGCTTCATTTTAATTCATAATTCTAGCTTAATTTTAATTCATAACTCTGGTTTCATTTTAATTCACGATTCAAACATCATTTTAATTGATGATTCTAGCTTAATTTTAATTCATGATTCTAGCTTCATTTAAATTCAGAATTTAAGCTTCACTTTAATTCATGACTCTAGCTTCATTTTAATTCATGATTCAAGCTTCTTTTTAATTCATGATTCTAGCTTCATTTAAATTCAGAATTTAAGCTTCACTTTAATTCATGACTCTAACTTCATTTTAATTCGTGATTCCAGCTTAATTTTAATTAATGATTCTACCTTCACTTTAATTCATGATTCTATATTCATTTTAATTCATGATCTGGCTTAATTTTAATTCATGATTCTAGCTTAATTTTAATTAATAATTCTAGCTTCATTTTAATTAATAACTGTAGCTTCATTTTAATTCATGACTCTAGCTTCATTTTAATTCATAATTATAGCTTCGTTTTATTCAAAACTATACTTGGCTACTCAAGCTCCAAAAAATGCGATTTTTAAATCCACGAGCTCTTCAAAAATAAGACATAAAAAAACAATGCTTCAATTGAATTTCACATCGAGACGAAATTGAAATTTTAATTTTAATTATGCAAATAAGGGGACAAAATTTCCGATTTTTTTGTAATCAAAGGCTTTGTAAACATCGTTATTATTATATAATAAGGTTTGCAATTAAATATGAAATAAAGTTTGTAATCGAATATTAAATAGCTTCTACTTCTTTAACTATCAAATAATTTTTCTCATAAAAAAATTTAAAAACTTTTAGTAATTTGATATCAAAATATGTTTGTTATCAGATATTTATAAATTATTATAAAATATGAAATAAAACCTAGTGAAGGCCGACTAGCGTATTCGATATTGATTAATTAATCAAAAACTAAAGTTAATTACAGTTTGCCGGGACCAGTGATTAGCCTCCGTCAGACGTGGGGGATTACCGTGGCACGATAGTGACCGTGACACGGTAGTGACCGTGACACGGTAGTGACCGTGACACGGTAGTGACCGTGGCACGGTAGTGACCGTGACACGGTAGTGACCGTGACACGGTAGTGACCGTGACACGGTAGTGACCGTGGCACGGTAGTGACCGTGGCACGGTAGTGACCGTGACACGGTAGTGACCGTGACACGGTAGTAGTGACCGTGGCCCCATTACGATTTAACCACAATTTCCTTTAATTAACAAATTTCCTAAAACTAACAAATAATCATTAATTTATATTCTAAGTAATAATGATTCACTTGCACACTAATGATACGAACAGATATTAACTCATTCGATTATTATTATAATAAATCATTAGTTTATTTAATTTACCAAATTTTACCTGAGCGAGAGGGAACCGAAACATAACTGTCAGCTCTGAATCTGGGACCTGCAGAGCACTGAGCTACTCTGATGTTGGCAGAGTGGTGGTCTACTCTGAAGTTAGCAGAGTGGTGGTCTACTCTGACGTTAGCAGAGTGGTGGTCTGCTCTGATGTTAGCAGAGTGGTGGCCTGCTCTGATGTTAACAGAGTGGTGGTCTACTCTGAAGTTAGCAGAGTGGTGGTCTACTCTGAAGTTAGCAGAGTGGTGGTCTACTCTGACGTTAGCAGAGTGGTGGTCTGCTCTGATGTTAGCAGAGTGGTGGTCTGCTCTGAAGTTAGCAGAGTGGTGGTCTACTCTGATGTTAGCAGAGTGGTGGTCTACTCTTACGTAAGCAGAGTGGTGGTCTACTCTGATGTTAGCAGAGTGGTGGTCTGCTCTGATGTCTGCAGCGTATCTATTACTGCGTCACTAAAGTCGAGTTATATTTAATATTCAAAATATATTTTTCATTACAAGAGGTTTGTAGTCACTGCCACCTGCTCGTTGTGAGATCAACTTACAATGCATAATTTGAACTTGAATAAATAGTCACAACGAAATATTCACTAATACTACAATTTCATATTATATATTAATTAAGAAATTTCACTCGCATTAGTCTTCCCGCCAATAGTTCAACTGAAATCTAATATGTAGAAGAATATACTTATTTTGTAATCCAATGCCACTTTCATTTAGCATTTTCAAGCATTTTCAGCCATGACACTTTCATTTAGGTTTTTCAACATGACACATTTTATGGCTTTTAACATTACACTTTCATTTACGATTTTCCGATGTTTAGAATTAATTCTGAAAGGCCGTAAGATTCGATTGCTTGTCCGCCTCAGCAACAATAAATGTTTCGCTGAAAAAATTTTTACACGCTTTTCAAAAAAAAAAAAGAATTTTTTTTTCAAACGAAGCGTTTGCTAGCAAAGATGAAAACCTGCGATTTTGAGTTGAATTTTGCTACAGAAAAATTTATTGGTGATGTCACTTGAACCTTACATTGTTGTATGACTATACATAACTCACTATACGTTGTGTGACTATACATAACTCACTATACGTTGTGTGACTATACATAACTCACTATAATTTGTATGACTATACATAACCCACCGTACGTTGTGTGATTACAAATAACAAATTGTATTTTGTATATGGGTTGAATGAAAAGAAACATGAAGAGGCTTATGTATAGGCCTCCACACACACACGCACACGCACACATGTCTAGTAACATGTATAGCAAGTACTTCGCTGGCCCCATGCATAATGTATGGGCCACGGGCCCTAATACCAATCGATGGCCCACACAACTGCACTCAACTTTATCTTATAGTTATAATAAAATAAAATTTAATTTCTTCACGAAAGTATTACCCACGTGATAAAATTGAACATCCGTTAACTATAGGTTGATATAGGCAACTAAAATTTAAAAACTAAATTTCTTCACTAAAGGATTACGTGATAAAATTGAACATCCGTTAACTATAGGTTGATATAGGCAACTAAAATTCAAAAACTAAATTTCTTCACTAAAGGATTACGTGATAAAATTGAACAGCCGTTAACTATAGGTTGATATAGGCAAAAAAGATCCCTGGTCCTGATATAAGATGCAGGCTTCAACTTATTTCTCATAGCCTTCATCACAAAATGAAGGCTTTTCTTCTAACATCCAATCAGAAAAATGAGTGAAACCTTGTTAAAAAAAAGATCAACGTTTAGCTCTTGTGTGTGTCATCTTGACCCAGTTTGGCCATGCAAAAGGGCGTACCAGTGCAATTTTGTACATACTGAGCGCTCAGTATGTACAAAATTGTTCCCATTGTGTACATGATAGTTATTATATGTACAATACTGTTACTACACAGGCACAATTCACCATACGCACAATTCACCGTACGCAAAATTCACCGTACGCACAATTCACCATACGCACAATAATTCACCATACGCACAATTCATCACATCGAGCGCACTCGACGCACTCACCATTGATGGTGAGGCGGCCAATCGATGGCAGCCATGAAAACTTAATGCCTGCTCTATTGAATTACTGGAATAGTGATGAACTGTACTCTAGAATAGTGATGAACTGTGCACTAGAATAGTGATGAACTGTGCACTAGAATAGTGATGAACTGTGCACTAGAATAGTGATGAGTTGTGCTCCAGAATAGTGATGAACTGTGCACTAGAATAGTGATGAGTTGTGCACTAGAATAGTGATGAACTGTGCTCTAGAATAGTGATGAACTGTGCTTTAGAATAGTGATGAGCTGTGCTCTAGAATAGTGGCATGAATAATAGAGCACTGAGCACACAGCTGTATGAAACACGCACTACACAGGCACTAAAAAGTTGAATGTAAATGAGTATACAAACCAGCGGAGCATGGAAGTACGAAAGTATAAATCACTGCACGAAATTATTAAATATTGTACGAAATCATCATGAATTGCACCCAATGAATAAATATTGTACGAAATCATCATGAATTGCACCCAATGAATGAATATTGTACGAAATCTTCATGAATTGCACACAATGAATAAATATTGCACGGAATCTTCATGAATTGCACACAATGAATAAATATTGTACGAAATCATCATGAATTGCACACAATGAATAAATATTGCACGGAATTATTGCCCGAAATACGCTGTCCGGCTTCATAGCGCGCCGCTACTTGTTGAGCCGCGAACGCTTCAACAGTTCAGAAAAAGATTTTTCTCCTTCAAAATACACAATACTGAAAAGCATACGCATGTGTGTCTTCGGCCTACACAGAATTAGCGTGGGTCGCGGCACACAGCCACACAGGATGGTCACACAACGTACAGGTGGGAGATTTTCTGGAAAAAATTCCGAGGGCGCGATGCACAACCGCCCCCCACGACTGCCAACGCGGCACTGAAACGCACCTTGACTGTAAGTCGGCGGAGTGAGGGAAGAGAATCAGAGAGTAGTGATGTCCTGAGGGTAGTGAGGGTAGTATGAGGGTAGTGAGTGAGGATAGTGAGTGAGGGTAGTACGTGAGGGTAGTACGTGAAGGTAGTGAGGGTAGTGAGTGAGGGTAGTGTGAGGGTAGTGAGTGAGGGTAGTGAGTGAGGGTAGTGAGTGAGGGTAGTGAGTGAGGATAGTGAGTGAGGGTAGTGAGTGAGGGTAGTGAGTGAGGGTAGTGAGTGAGGGTAGTGAGTGAGGATAGTGAGTGAGGATAGTGAGTGAGGGTAGTGAGTGAGGGTAGTGAGTGCGGGTAGTGAGTGAGGGTTATGAGTGAGGGTAGTAAATGAGGGTAGTGAGTGAGGGTAGTGGGTGAGGGTAGTGAGTGAGGGTAGTAAATGAGGGTACTGAGTGAGGGTAGTGAGTGAGGGTAGTGAGTGAGGGTAGTGAGTGAGAGTAGTGAGTGAGGGTAGTGAGTGAGGGTAGTGAGTGAGGGTAGTAAGTGAGGGTATTGAATAAGGGTAACTAGGAACTAAGGAACTATACACAAACTTCCCACCAAATAATTTTTTAATTATCCCTTAACTTCATCAACAGCCTCTTGCGCTAAATTAATTACTAGCGTATAAATTAGTCGCGTTCTTATTAACCGCGCATTAATTACAGGATAATCAATCTGATGTACTAATAACGCGCGAGTCAATAGGCCTTTTTCACCAGGCTCCAGTAATCATGATTAGCTTATTGATTATCTGATCATTGATTATCCGATCATTGATTATCCGATCATTGATTATCCGATCATTGATTATCCCGTTTCAATACGGCTTGTATTGATACGGCGTGTTTTATTCAGTAGAGTATTAATCAAGCGTGTCTTTATAGCGACGTTGAGCGTCAATACAGTGCACCACCTGCACCACACAACGCACCAGCTGCATGCATTATTGCGTATATTTATTGCGTTTTTTTACGCATTATTGCGTATATTTATTGCGGTTTTTTACGCATTATTGCGAATATTTATTGCGTTTTTACGCACTATTGCGTATATTTATTGCGTTTTTTACGCACTATTGAGTATATTTATTGCGTTTTTTACGCACTACGTGAGAGTGAAACAGGAAATAAAATTATTTTTGCGCAGAAAATGCGTTAGTTTACGACCGGCGCACGACGCATGAATGCGCGCAGCGTAGAGCCTTGCAGTAAAAACGCGCGTAAATCGCAAATAAATTTTTAGATTTAGTCTTAAAAAATCCGGAGAATTTTTCAACGAAAATTTCAAGAACATTGAGACTGGTAATGCTAATCTTACCGGATGGTGAACCGGTATAGTTGGACCAGCATCACTTAATGCTATTCCTACCTGATAGCGAACCAGTAGAGTTCGAACAGCTCCACGTAATATTATTCCTACCTGACAGCGAGCCAGTAGAGAATTCACATGAATAACAAAGGCACGCTAGGCCCATACTTTCTACCTACAAAGCAAATCTAAAAGCAAAGCGATATATTAAAATTAAAATATCCATGGGACAAGCGGTATCATGTTTCATTTCATTTATATATGATAAAGTTAATTGAAATATTCTTTGTTCAGAAATACCGTGCCTGGGAGTCGGGCTCTGATGCAGCAAACCTCGGCTACGTACCTGCGCAGAAAGAAAAATAACGTATTACTTTACACAATAACGTGTTACGTCAAATAGTAACGTATTACGTAACATAATAAAGTATTACGTCATACAATAACGTATTACGTCACACAATAACGTATTACGTCACATAACAACGTATTACGCAGCATAATAAAGTGTTACTTCACACAATAACGTGTTACGTCACACAATAACGTATTACGTCAAATAGTAACGTACTACGTAACATAATAAAGTATTAGGTCACACAATAACGTATCATGTTACACAATGACGTATTATGTCACACAATAACGTATTACGTCACACAATAACGTATTACGTCACACAATAACGTATTACGTCACACAATAACGTATTACGGCACACAATAAAGTATTACGGCACACAATAACGTATTACGTCACACAATAACGTATTACGTCACACAATAACGTATTACGTCACACAATAACGTATTACGTCACATAGTAACGTATCAATCTTAACAATAGCAAAATTCGTACAAATCGGTCACACCATCGCATGCAATTAGTAGAAAACTGTCACAAAAATATTTCTCTACAATATAAACTCGATGGAAAACCATACAGATAATTCGAACACATGAAAAATCCGGTATTCTCATATAGCAAGGGATGGAAACGTTTGGCTGGAATGTGATGGTCGATGTTATAAACTCTACGGAACTTACACCGAATATTTAATTAACAATTTAAGCAATTATGAATATGTAAATGTAAATATGTACGTTGTACGTTAGTAACTCAACAACAGAAAATGCAATCTAACAAAAAGTATAACCAAAATCGATTGTTCAAAACAATTCATGTATTCAACACATCAACAAAGCAATGTTTGGTCATGTTCCATGCGAATGTCTCAGTGACATTATTAACTACACATTATTTAAAACATATAATAGATTTTATATTATATATTATTTATATATTAGTATGCATTGCTTAATCTTAAGATTCTGCAACATTAATGATAATCTAAAGAACCTAATAATAATATATAATATAAAGAACATAATAAATTAATATAAAAATTCTTTATATAATTATATATTCTTTATATAAATAATATAAAAAATATATAATATATAAATAATATAATAATAATATATAAATAATATAAAGAACTTAATAAAATAATAATGAATAAAAACATTCTTAAGAAATCAAGAAGCACTTCGGAAATCTACAGGAATTCCACAAGTCCGCAGGATTGCCGAAAATCTCCAGGCTATCCAGCAATCCTGCGACGCACGAGAGCTTCAGGATAAAGAAGACCGCGACATTTAATCTGAATTTAGAGGCCTACCGCAGGCCTAGTTTGGCCGCCAGCCACGAAGATTCATCCAAGGTAAAGAAAAAATAAATAAAAAAACCTGACGTAAAATCTGCGCTGCTTCAGGCCTCCACATGCACGGAAATTAGCTAAAAGTAAGAATTTCCTTGGGAAAAAGTAGTATTTTCCGAGGGAAAAAGTAGGATTTTCCGAGGGAAAAAGTAGGATTTTCCGAGGGAAAAAATAGGATTTTCCGACGGTAAAAAGAAGGGTTTTTCGAGGGAAATTCGTGGCCCTCAGGAGGAGATTCTTTTCCACAGAGGAGAGAATTTTTTTATTTCAATGTTAAAGAAGCAAGCGATGCCAACACATAAAAACGAACATCAGTGATGCCGAGCGATGCAATATTGCCAACAGTGATACCGAGTGATGCAATATTGCCATCAGTGATGCCGAGTGATGCAATATTGCCATCAGTGATGCCGAGCGATGCAATATTGCTTATAAATATTGCCTATAAATATTGCCTATAAATATTGCCCATAAATATTGCCTATAAATATTGCCTATAAATATTGCCCATAAATATTGCCTATAAATATTGCCCATAAATATTGCCTATAAATATTGACCAACAATAAATTGCGAAGGAACGCGTCATGAAAAGCTGAACAAGAAATAAGAGTACAAAATATTTACTCTAACGATTGAATGACTTGCAGAACGTTCGCGGTGTTTGACAAATGAAAGACAATACCGGTTTTGGATTTATGTAATATTTGTAAATACTAGTAATAGTTTAATCTCACTAGAATGATTGCATCGCAAATTCACTAAAAATATAAAAGTGAAGAAAACTCCACTAAAATTTAGCATATCTCTATTGGAAACGTTTTGGAGACCAGTTCCATCATCAGTTCGATAAATATAGAATACACAGTCATAAAAAGAAAAATACAGTCAGAAAATTAATAAAGTTGAAGTCAAAAGAAATAACACAGAAGTTAAAAACCTGAATTTACAGAGCTAAAGGTAAATACTAAATACAATGTAGAAGCAAAATAGCCTTTACAAAGCTAATAAATAAATAAATATAAAACGGATCAATACAGCGTTTGAAGGAGATGTCTTTTGGATGAGGGCAGTTGAATGAGGGCAGTTGAATGAGGGCAGCTGAATGAGGGCAGTTGAATGAGGGTAGGTGAATGAGGGCAGTTGAATGAGGGCAGTTGAATGAGGGCAGTTGAATGAGGGCAGTTGAATGAGGGCAGTTGAATGAGGGCAGTTGAATGAGGGCAGTTGAATGAGGGCAGTTGAATGAGGGCAGTTGAATGAGGGCAGTTGAATGAGGGCAGTTGAATGAGGGCAGTTGAATGAGGGCAGTTGAATGAGGGCAGTTGAATGAGGGCAGTTGAATGAGGGCAG
>NW_025939192.1:0-14837 GCF_000764305.2 Hyalella azteca | reverse complement strand
AGACTGACTCTTGACCTACATTTGACTGATTCTTGACCTACATTTGACTGACTCTTGACCTACATTTGACTGATTCTTGACCTACATTTGACTGACTCTTGACCTACATTTGACTGACTCTTGACCTACATTTGACTGACTCTTGCCCTACATTTGACTGATTCTTGACCTACATTTGACTGACTCTTGACCTACATTTAACTGATTCTTGACTTACATTAGACAGACTCTTAATCACATTTGATCGATTTTTGATCAACATTTTACTGACTATCTATTAATCAACATTTGACTGGATTTAACCTACATTGACCAGAATATTGACCTACATATGATTATTATGATTAATGATTGGTCAATATTTTATCAATTTTCAGCCTTTGTGGACTGATTTTGACATTTATTTAATCAACTGCAAACCAATAATAATGTCCAACACACTCTACACGCCCGACGCCCGACACACTCTACACGTTCGACGTCCGAACGTGTCTACACGCCCGACGGACGACACACTCTACACGCCCGACGCCCGACACACTCTACACGCCCGACGCCTGACACACTCTACACGCCCGACGCCCGACACACTCTACACGTCCGACGCCCGACACACTCTACACGCCCGACGTCTGTGCCGGGAAGCCCGACGTGTCGCTAAGCCTGTTACCGACAGGGCTTCCTGCCACACATTTTATTGTAACAACAATATGTTGAATAATTTTGTATTTATCATTGTTTCATGTCGTATTGTGTGCATTGCTATAAATCGTATTGTATGTATTGTTATATATCTTTTTGTATGTATTGTTATATATCGTATTGTATGTATTGTTATATATCGAATTGTATATATTGTTTTATATCGTATTGTATGTATTGTTATATATCTTTTTGTATAAATTGTTATATATCGTATTGAATATATTGTTACATCTCGTATTGCAAGTAGTGTTATATATGTCATTAAATATATTATTATATATCGTATTGTAACTTAAATTTTTTATTAGCCCGGCGTTACTGGTGTTTGATAATTCCTTAATTACGGAATCCCGATCCCGATAATGATGATAAAGCTTTTCCCCATATCAAGTATAACCCTTCTACACATTAATGAGACGCTGAACACAGAACACGTTAATCAGGCGCTGAACATTGGACACATTAATGAGACGCTGAACACTGAACACATTAATGAGACGCTGAACACAGAACACGTTAATCAGGCGCTGAACATTGGACACATTAATGAGACGCTGAACACAGAACACATTAATGAGACGCTGAACACTGGACACATTAATGAGGCTGAACACGGAGCACCTTAATGAGACGCTGAACACGGAACAACTTAAGGCTTTAATGAGACGCTGAACAAAGAACACATTAATGAGGCGCAGAACACTGAATACATTAAGGAGACGCTGAACACAGAACACATTAATGAGACGCTGGACACTGAATACATTAATGAGGCGCTGAACACAGAACACATTAATGAGACGCTGAACACTGAACCCATTAATGAGATCCTGGATAATCTTTAATGAGACGCGGAACACATGCTAATCAGAACCGTAGATATTATAATATTCTAATTTCCTCGCTTTATATTGCCAGATATCATTGATCAAGCTGCCATTTCAACATTTTGGATGGTAGATAACGAGTTGAATCTACTTTTGTTTGCCCTTTAAATTAAAGAAATGTAATTTTTTCTGAACATATTATTAGAAAAATTTCTATGCATGACTATGTTAAAAGATAAGAAATCGGTGTCCCGTCGCACACACGATAGTCATAAGGTCACATGCACTTACGTATTGGCCTGCGTATAACGCCGGTATGAGGCGGCGTATAACACCAGTATGGGGCTGCTTATAGCACCGGTCTAGGGCTGCGTATAGCACCGGTCTAGGGCTGCGTATAGCACCGGTCTGGGGCTGCGTATAATGCCGGTATGAGGCTGCGTATAACGCTAGTATAGGGCTACAAATAACACCAGTATTAGGCTGCGTGTAACGCCGGTAATGGCCTGCGTATAACGCCGGTATTTGGCTGCATATAACGCTGGTATTGGGCTGCTTATAACGCCGGAATGGGCTGCGTATAACGCCGGTATTAGACTGCGTATAACGCCGGAACCTATACACATACGCTATAGTTATACTCAAGATTAAGGTTAAAATAAAGTGAGTTACTGATCACTGTTTCTCTTTTAATGAACCTGACTTATTTCGTTGTCAGGGTTCGGCCGCAGTGGTTACAATAGCACGTCAGTTGCTCTACCCGCAATGATGAAATTGTAGAGGGAAATGAAGACACATGGAAAGATTCAGCACTATCTATATTATACAAATCAGACACAGACCTAAGTACAAAAATTGTACAGAGTTATTGTCAATAGCTGGAACCCACTGGCCACTCTATGCTAAATACATGCCTCCGTGAAAATAAAAGAACTGAATAACTTAAGTTCCCCAAACTGGTACATATCCGGCGTTGGCAGAACCAGACACTGAGGGTCGTCTCTCCGTAACAGTAACTTGCTCCGCCTATGTTATTGTTGATCAACGGCCTCGCTGGATCTTCGCGACTAAAAAGCTTATTATCGATCATTATCGTGACTTATTATTATTAAAAATCGCCTCCTCGATTATTTCTTAATGCTGCTGTGCTGGTGCAGGTTCTCAACTTCGAAATCCGTAAAACGGATGAAGTCAGAACAATGTTGGAGCGTTGGACTGTTGAGTAGTTCGGACTCACTAAGAGCTGATTAGCTCAAGTTTTATAGACGATTCATTGGAGTATGTCGTGTTTTCAAACTCATCCGCTGAGGCAGTTTCCGAAATCTTCGCTCAAGCGCATGTAAGTGTTCGCACGTATCTTCGGAATCCTGTCCTCGGTCTTACGCTGGTTACAAGTCTCGTGGTTGGTCATTTTCGTTATGCTGCTCTTGACAGTTGCGCCTAACTTATCAACACGACCAACTATGCCCACGCATGTCCCCTCAGTTGGCTCGCTAGCCCAGAACTGCCACCTGACGCACGCCCTGCTCCTTATATACCCCCAACCCGCAGCGGAACGTCGCTTTGATTTTACCCTAAACAACCCAGAGTTTCCCCCCATGAACAGGAACAATAACTTCGCCCTATATCTTGCTATTCGCATTCTCCCCTCATATTACCCGCTAATTAATATTCGCAATTCCTACTCTCTGGTTACTCATACGCCATACTTATATTCATACGCCATAGTTTACTCATACGCATTAGTTACATCCATACGCCAAAGTTATAGGCTACTCATGCATACGCCATAGTTATACTCATACGTATTAGTTATATCCATACGCATTAGTTATACTCATACGTCATAGTTATACTCATACGTATATTAGTTATATCCATACGCATTAGTTATACTCATACATCATAGTTATACTCATACGTATTAGTTATATCCATAAGCCATAGTTTTACGTCAGAGTGAGGTGAGGTGCGAGCGACCTGAGGTGAATCCAACATATTAAGGCTGGTGGTTAGAGTGCCGCGAAGTCTGAGAGCGAAGTATTCGCGACCATCGTGTGAAATCCTTGATCTGCCCTAAGATCGGTTGGTCGCTACCCTCGAGCTTCTAGTCTCTGCAATACGATATCCTAGCCAGCCACTTTCTTGCGGAAACGGGCGGCTTTCAGGTGGCCGAGGAATGGCCGGCGGTCGGCTATAACTAATTGGACTAGGTTCAGTGACATTAAACACTAACATTTCAGTGTTTTACGACGTCTCTTTCCCCTCATACCTCCCACAAAGCCTCCGTCGAATCAGTAAATATACGGGATTTTTCCTCCACGTATCAGCATGCTCACTCTTAACTAGTTTTTGGTAGATAATATCTACAACAAGGAGGCTGATCAAGAAATGATGAGTATACCATTCAATGGAGAATAAAAATTACAACCCGTCGACATCTCGAAAAAGACTTGATGAACATTATTATTCGAAGTTTTTCGAAATTTCCTTTCATCATAACTCTATTAATACAAAGCTGTCCACCGTTTATAAATAAATAACATGGTAAGCATGGAAAAATTCATATCGCCATCTCATTTACAAGTGGAATAAAGTCCAGCCTAATTTGTGAAGAAACTCATAGGGAAAAGCCGAGCTTGTTCGTAGCCTCGCGTTTCTCAATCTGGGGCCATACTTTCAAAACTCGCTAAGTGAACGTAAGTACTTACGCTCTATTTTTATTGTCTATGATTGGTGGATTTTGCTCTCGTCAATGATTGGCTGATGAACTTACGATCTCTTAACTTTTTTTGAAAGTATAGGCCCAGATCCTTAACTCACCTGCTGACTCATATGCATCGTAAGATGGGTCACGCTCATCACTAGTTACCTGTAGATAGAAAAAGAACATTAGAGGGGAGTGCGAACTACAACAAAAACAGTAAAGAGACGATAATACAATAATTAAAATAATAATAATTATAATATGATAATAATAACAGGAAGACGTATTAGCTGTAGAAAACTAACAGACGAACTTTGACGAATAAATTATTATATTATATCATGTTATATTATATTATATTATATTATATTATATTATATTATATTATATACCAGTACACGTACTGTACCAGTACACGTACTGTACCAGTACACGTACTGTACCAGTACACGTACTGTACCAGCACACGTACTGTACGCAACCCTGAGAAAATCTTCATGCAATATAGCGCAAGTGCATGCAAGATAAACAATAATGTAAGCATATGATTATGGTGATCATTGAACACAGAAATCATATTTATACAGTGCGTGTTATAAGAAGAACGATCCCAAGCTGAAGTTATTTAGTATGCGCAGTGTTATAAATTAAATAATGTAATTACATAAAATTGCTTAATTACAGTGTTCAGCGTGAAGAGAACAAGCGAGTTCTGGTAACGAGTAAACTATTATATATTCTGCTGGACCAACAATTTTTGTTAATTCGTTATAAACGTTAGATATTCATTTAAACGTGAAGTCAAGCAGCCGATGCAACACTTGTTCCAAAAAGAGGTTCCGCCTAAACATGTTAGTTGAATGGTTAATTACGGTTTTGAAAAAGAAGAACTTTCCATGAAGCAAGCCCAATTTTAATATATTCATGAGTCGGGCGGGCGTTGCGTTTCACCCACATGCGGGTGCCACGTTTCACCCTCATGCGGGGGCCACGTTTCACCGTATGCCACGCTTCACCCACATGCGGGTGCCACGTTTCACCCTCATNTTTCCCCCCCCCCCCGACACCGCAGCCCAGAAGAAGTCAACATGAATGCAATACCTGACGAGCTCCGGGGTGAGGGGTGACAGCATCACGACCGTGCCGGCTGCCAGACGAAGGAGGTCCCAATTTCGTAATCTTTTGCTGGCTCGTCGGCCAATTTTCGGAGTACCTCTCGGCATGAGGGGTCCATGGTAACATGTGTAGGAGGGTCGGCGGGACTTGGACCCCTGACTAGATCTTCGCTCCTTTGACCCCTGACTGGGTCTTCGTTCTTTGGAAACCTTCCTCTTGGTCCCAACATTTAATTCAAAATCTTCAACTCCATCATGGTCTTTGGCCTCGACGAAGCCTTCGTACTCATTATCGTCTTCCGAATACTCCTCGTCATCGCTGTCTTCGTCTTCTGATAGTTCGGGATGGAAAGACACCGACGCGTTTTCTTTTTTACTTCTCGGCAGGTCCTGCCCCAAAGTGATCGTCGCCGGACAAGATTCATCCGAAGATGTGGACACTCGACGGCGGGAAACATCCCCCAGTGACGACGAAAGATATCCTGCCTGCTCGAGCTCAGTCCTGGCTTTACGGATTTCATCCTCAAAGCTGGATAATGCTTTTGATTGAGTTTTTTTGAGACTTTCATGACTTCTTCGAAGTTCTTGAAGCTCTTCATGATGATCGGCAGAAATGTGGACACCGACCAAGCCAGCGCGGCGTCTCTGCATCGTCTATACGAGCGACGAGGCGGCTCGTCCTTAGCGAACAAGGGAGGGGGACACAGGGTAATTTAAAGGGTAATTATGTTGATTGAGTCTTATATGGTGAGGTAAATATAATAAAATGCAATAGTGACCGAGGAGAGAGGGCACATAGGGTAATTTAAGGGGTAATTATGTTGATTGAGCCTTATTTGGTGAGGCAAATATAATGAAATGCAATAGTGACCGAGGGATGATGCAGTGTAATGAGCGATCTGAATAATATCAATTTCACAGTGGTGATGATGAGATGAAAATGATAAGGCGTTGTGAGTCATGGATGATTTAGTGGATGATAGAAGTTGAGGCTTATAGTGATCAATGGAGATGATACAACGGATGATAGGATGTTTGTCGTAGGAAAGAACCGTGACGTGCGAGACGACGATGGTGCGGCTGACACTTGCGGCAACGTGGCGAGCGAAGGAAACGCTAGCAATTCGGGCGTTAAAAATACTTATAAAAATAATATAAATATAATGAATAAATAATAGAAATAGATAAAAATAAATTATATTAATAACTTTAAAAAAATATAATAGCAAAAGAACATTATTAACAACTTGCACGGAATTATAAATTCAGACAAGTTCCCAACAGCCATAAGCGTATCGAATGACCGTTCATCAATTTATCACTAATAGATATATTTATGTTTAAAAACAATGATGTTTATGTTAAAAGCAGTGATGCCATACGTACAATAGTGCGTAACACCACAAAAGATCAGTCAGCCTGATGACATAACTCGTTATTTGCTCTCACAGATAATACAAAGGAACGAAATATCACCAATAGGATAGCAAGTGCACGTTCCAATTAAAATGTGAAGCAATAGTCGCACTCTAAATTATTTGCTTATTGTTGGCACCAAACAAAGCAATTAAAATAGGCACCGCACTGGAGCATTTATATAGAACATACTGCTAATATAAAGTAATTATTATATATAATGTTATGATAATGTTTTTAAGAAACTGATTTTCTTTTAACGAATGTCAGAAAGAACATTGATAGACTCCTTGAAGAAAACGAATAATAAAATTAAAAAATACATATATTTTCTGGAGTTCAATCAAACTTCTATAGAGGAAAAACGCTGCTAAACTATACCATTAATGGTATAATAATAAATTGTTTATAGTACTTTATACTGTACTTGAAGCATGTAAGAAATCTATATAAAAACGATCTCAGTTTCAATTCTACTGCAAACTTGCTTAAGTTGTCAAGCTCTTAATTTTAATTTGTTTATAGCACACACTTTAAACAAATAATAACCGCGGAAAAACTTTTACATAAAATAATTACCTCAAAGTGACTTGTACCCTGAAAAATTACCCTGGAACAACGTGCTCTCCGAATAATTACCCGAAAAAACTTTTACACGAAATAATTTCCTCGTTGCCTTGTACCCTGAAAAATTACCCTGGAACAACGTGCTCTCCGAATAATTACCCCGAAAAAAATTTTACACGAAATAATTTCCTCGTTGACTTGTACCCTGAAAATTTACCCTGGAACAACGTGTCCCCCAATAATTACCCCGAAAATCCCCATGACTGACCTCGCAGCGTCGGAGCCGCAGCGATAGCAGCAGCAGCAGCACGTCGCTCGTAGTTCTCGTATCCAAAAACGCGCGAACAAAAGCAATTTTCTTGCCGTAAACTCGAAAATTTCCATGCAGGATTCTTGTGGCAGAAAATGCATGCTTGCATCCTGCAGCTGCTAATTAGTTTTAGTGTCACTCGAAGGATTTAGGAAAGCTTTGCGATATTATGACGTAACATTTCTTGATAAAATTTCTCATTACCTAATAAAATAATAACAATGCTGGGAAAATTTACACCGAATAAATTCATAATTATAATTCCAAATATTTTACTGATCTGAAATCTCTGGACAATAAATTTGGGTGATATTGACAATTGTCTGAGCTGATGGTGAACTCAGTAGCTCTGAACACGACAATTTTATTACCTGCGAGTCTAGTTATAGGGAATAGGAAATTCAGAGTTGCAGATATAGAGCGAAGAAAACTCAGAGTTGCAGTTATATGTTCGAACATTTGCAGTTATATGTATAGTCGAACATTTGAAATGTAATCACCCCATGGGTCCCGCACTCCCTATCTTACAAGAACAATCCACCCCCCTCCTAATCCTACACTAGCAATCCCTAGAATTCCCTCCACCTCCAATTCTGCAAACCCCCCTCCCTTGCAATCTTGCTGCTGCAGATAAGAAGTCGAAAATAAGCTTTACAAGGTCATTACGTGCACAAGGTCATTACGCGGGTCATTAGTAATTACCTTTCAGTACAATAAAAGCTGCAAAACTATTCAACACGCAATGCCCAATTAATAAGAACGCGTTGCGTTGAAATTAAATACAACTTAATAAATAAAATAACTTTTCACTTGCAGTTTTCTTATTCACTTTTTTCTTGCGGCAGGCAAATTATTATAAAAAAGTGATAATCCTAATTAAAAATTATCGGCAGGTTATCAGCGATGGCGGTCGGCCATAGAACTGTCGCTCATACCACAACCGTGAATTTCAGTAGGGTACACTCAGAATACTGAGTGAGGCTTTGTCCAAATAGCCATGCAATTTTTCGCAGTCGTGTGGTTAATCCTGACCTAAATTAAAATTAAGGCTCGGCAAACGGGCGAGTCGGAGCCACGTTCAGAAATCAAGTCACTATTCGGACAATGTGACCCATCCATTATTGTTAGTGTTCTTTGGTATAAGAATGGGTGCACAAGTACATTATACTGGGCATCGAATCAGCGAACAACCACCAATATTTCTGGGTACACAAGTACATTATACTGGGCATCGAACCAGCGAACAACCACCAATATTTCTGGGTACACAAGTACATTATACTGGGCATCGAACCAGCGAACATCCACCAATATACTGTGAACACAGCACACTGACAAGTGCTTACAGTGCAGNCAGGGATACAACATTTTGAGGGATACAACATTTTGAGGGATACGACATTCTGAGGGATGCGACATTTTGAGGGATACGACATTCTGAGGGATGCGACATTCTGAGGTATACGACATTTTGAGGGATACAACATTTTGAGGGATACGACATTTTGAGGAATACGACATCTTGAGACATACGACAACTTGAGGGATACGACATTGTTGGCTATTACAGATATCAATCAGAAATCAGAATCTTGTATAAAACTCACAAACCAACAGCGCTAATGAATGAAAACATTCAACATATAACATCCAAGTACTTTCAGCTTAAATTAAATTCAAATTAAATAATTCAATTACATTAATCGCAAAGCCTTAATTGAAGCACATTCAACGTAAATCATTCAAGCACCTTCAACGTACCGCAAAGTTTCTCGTTTGAGCAAAATTACATAACGTAGATCGAACAAACGAGGTGCAATTGAATAGACATGGCCACAAATGTTCTGAAAAACGAAAATCTGAATAAATGCAGGAGTAAATAATGAATCATGCCACAATCAGTTTCGATGAAAATAAAATAATGGCAGTTTAACGAAGCAAAAGAACACTTTGGCTGGTGAATAATCGACGAATTGCAAGGCAGTAGAAATGAACAGGGTTACCTTGTTGGACCGGCCGGTGTAGAGCCTGAGTGAACTTTAGTGTTGGGATCTAGATTGCTTCTTCTGTTGATAGCTGCGCGTCTAAGCCACGTGCTGTTGCCCGAACCGGTTCGGAGAACCAACGTGCCTTCAACTGACCGAACCAACGTGTTCTCAACCGGCCGAACAAACGTACCCTCAACCGGCCGAACCAACGAGCCTTCAACCGGCCGAACCAACGTACCCTCAACTGGCCGAACCAACGAGCCTTCAACCGGCCGAACCAACGTACCCTCAACTGGCCGAACCAACGAGCCTTCAACTGGCCAAACCAAAGAGCCCTCAACCAACGTGCCATCAATTGACTTATTTTCGCCGGCCTCGACGCGCGGTTTTGAATCAAGAGGTAAAGGCGTTTTTAATTTTTTGTGGATCTTTGGACGTCGAATGAAATCCACAGAGTCTGGCTTAGAGTTATCGCCGCCAGACTCTGTTCTCCCATGCGCGTTTTGGGGGGCCGTTTCAAAATGAAATTGGCCTCCATCCTCATACTCTATTGCGTTTTGACGACGAATTGAAAGTTTTTTCGAGATTTGGTCTCGGTTCGCAGACCGTAATAAATCAGTTTGCTTTTGGACTTTATCTTCGTGAGAAGCGAGTTCTCGGCCCAAGTCCGGGCAGAACTCGTAGAGCCTGGCGTTCAAGATGCCGTCCGGTGCCGCGGTATCGGAGGGAACGGTTCCGTTATCGGTTCCGAAATCAGTTTTGCGTCGTGCACTGGCCCGCCTTTTAAGGCTGCGTAAAGACCTGCTGCGGGTGATCTGGAATGATGGCTGCGTGGTCAGCGTCTTTGACTTTTCAGCGTTATGTTTCTTTCTAGATGGTCGACTTCTCAAGGACCTGCGGAACGACATGGACAGTTTGGCTGCCACCGCGATGGACAAACCCGAGGTCCTCGTCTGTTCGCCTGGTTCGTCTGGACTCCTGAGGTCATCGTCTGCAATGGTCTCGAATCCGCTAGATAAACGCTTCAGGATCGTGGATTTTGATGGCAGGTTAGGGTTGTTGTTGTTGGAGGTCAACACGTCAGACTCATGGTAAAACTGGGCGTTGTGTCCTACACGTCGCACCGCAGCGAAGGACGATGAATTTTCAAAGGGCTCGTCACACAAGACAGGTTTGATACCAAGGATTCTCGAAAACTCAATTCCGTCCGACTTTCTTTTGCCTTGGAGCGATTCAAACTCAGAATTATCCAAAACTGCATATTTTCGCCCGGTTACTTCTGTAGTTCCCGATTGCATTAATTCTGAACTTGCTTGTTTCGAAGAGTTTCTGGTAGATGCAATGTTATATTTCCGCATTTTGAGGGGCAGTGGAGGGGGAGTTGAGCTTTCGGTCGAAACTAGAAGTCCGTTGTGGGTCTCAACAACGTTCACTCCGAGGCTTCGTCTTGAGCTCGTGGTTTCTCGGAGAATTTTGAGCACTCTAGCCTCACTCACACTCACCTTTTCGGGAACTGATCCAGTTAGCGACGTTTTTCCGGTCGATAGGGGATTTGCTTTTTTGGTTTTGAGAGGCAGAGGAGGGGGGATTGAGGCATTATCCTCTGGGACCCATGGGCTGTTGTCAGTTTCCAGGTTTTTGATCTCCCTAGAAATTTTGCATGCATTTTCTGCACTCAGGACAACCTCATCGGGAAATGGTTTTGTCGATGTTGCTAATATTTTATCGTTCGGGTCATCTTTGCTAGTCCCAGCCGCTGTTAACACATGTCTGGTTATGCCATATTGTCCATCAGGCAAAGACCTGCTAGTCTTTGGTCCAGGTGAGTGATCCGCTACCGACATGGCAAAAGACGGACACAAACCAACACTCCGATTTCCGGTCCGAAAGCAATTACGAATAACAAATTAAGTTATTCTTTATTCTGTAAGAAACAACGAATTGGAGCCGTTATTTCACACCGCTATTTAACAAGATTCAGAGCATGGCAGTATTATAAGTGCCTTGTGATTTCCAAGCTTCGCAGAAGATGAAAATTTATCCACGGTCGTGTGCGTGAAGTTAAAATGTGAAGTTAAATTCCTTCACAAGCACATCTTTAGTCCGAACTCGCCCAACAAAACATAGGTTCTTGGAACAACCGCGTTCTTGAGACCAATAACAAAGATAACATAATCAATTCTTCCTTCTTTAAACAAAAAGAACTTTTGCATTCATGACAACTTTTGCTTCATAATAATGGATGCCTGTATTATAACCAATGCCTGTGTAATAACCTACGAATGTATGAATGAATAATTCACGACCGATCTTTCATCTTCAATAAATCTAATAAAACTGAAAGTGCGAACTGCCCGCGGTATGAACTGTGTGGTATGACTGAACTCATGAACAGGACTTACGTGTCTTATCTCCAGATGATAAACTGATAAGCGTGTCTTGTCGTGAATTGATGGTGTGCACGTTGAGGTTGACGTTCACTTCGCATTCACTATACATTTAACTTCTGTGAAATGTATAGTGAATGCATGTACAGTATAGTGAATGAATGTATAGTATAGAAAAAGATAAGCTTGCCGAGTTTCATGAAATTATTTTACATTTATGTATGAAAATTAGTGGATTTGAGACCGAAATTCATGGATTAAAGAAAATGATTTTTCTGCGTGAAAATGATGTAGATTTTGAGAGAGAATTTTTCTTGTCCAGAAACATAAATTTCGGGTTTGGGGAAATTTTATTCGGTAATGACCTTTAATGACCATATCGTGCACTTATACGCTCATATTTGATAAACTTTCATATATGTTATATCATCATATATGGTTTATTATAATTTATGATATGTTCTACCCTACTATATGGTATACCACGACGTAGGTGTGTACCCTAATTTATATTATATCCACAATCCCTCATGTATGGTTTACCCTCTTTTATGGGATATCTCATGCCTATAGTATGCCCTCGTACAAGCTATACCTGTTGTATGGTATAGTTGACACGACGCTATACCAGATCTATGAAGGACAAGCAGAATAAGTGTGAGGTTTTCCGACACTTTATTGAATCCACCGTGTTGACAAGTCACCGTATTACTGGAGAGACGCCAGGTAATACGGAAATACACATAAAAATACGGGAGCATAGTGGGATAATATACGTCGGGAAATAATACGAGAAATTAAGATATACAAAGGATTATAATACGGGAAAATACTCTAATACGACAGAAAGTCATACGGGAATATATTGAAATTTGCGTGGAAATAACACGAGAAAATGGCGATGTACTCGTGGACGTAATACACGTATAATACGAGAAAATATTACAGTACGCGTGGAAAATACTGACATTTTTCTAAAAAACATACGCACAATAATTTCAGAAATTATTTCAGAAATTTACTGCGAATATTTAGCAGCAATACAAGGAGACATGGGAAAATATTACTAGTTAGACAAGAGCGTCGCGTGCTAGAGGATTGAACTAGAAATTTGAAGTGAGTCTGCAATTTTAGAATCATGTTTCAATATATATGAGTTTTTTTAATATATGTCTTAATATATATATGTCTTTCGAATATATGTCCCAAAATACAGGGGTTAGACAAAACAAAGGAAAGACCTGACATTTTGAGATCATAATTTTCGAACATGTTATTAACAATAAAAAATGACATATTTCAATGTTTCATTATTGCTTGTTTTTGCAAAATTATATTTTAAGCATTTAAACTATTTTTAGAAAATTTTTGTGACAATAACCTTATAAAATCGGCAAACCACTTAGACTTTTAAAGAGGCCAAATTGTTGGTGCCCGACAGAAGGTGCTAGTGCGACAGAAACTTCCCGAATGCTTGTCGTTTCTAGAGGTACTGTCTCATAAATAATGACTGCTTTTTGAAAGAAAAAGAAAAACGTCCTCAGCAAATCACAGGTCTGGCCGAAAGTCGGAGTTATCTTAGATAGACCGTCGGTACCTAAATCGAATTGTGAGGGACAATCGAAAGACCACGGCTGTTTAAATTACTGCAGACCTCAATGGATACCTACAGAACCCAATTTCCATAAAAAATCTAAATTCTATGGAAGAGCTGCAATTAGAATACCTCTGGTTTCAAATAGAAATGCTTCAAAGCGTTTAGAGTGGTGTAAAAACCTACAGAATCGGTCCCTCGAGCAGTGAAAAAATGAGATTTTCTACAAAGAATCGTCGTTTACCCTATTTCCAATTTCTGGCCAGTGTACGTGGGAGAGAGTAAAAAAAGGCCGAAAGAGGGGGTTAATCTGGTATCTAAGTGAAAGAGAGTAAAAGAGAGTTTAATTGAAAAATAAGCTAAGAATAAGCTGAAATATTAGTACAATTGTATTCCCAATATGTAAGAATCAATGTCTCGTATAATTGAGGCTGCAATTGCCTAAAATTAATTGCCAAAATGTAATTGCCCAAAAATTGACCTACATCATGCAAAAATATATATTGTGTTTTATAAGGTTTGTCCCTTATTTTTTCCAACCCCTGTATATCATGTGTATCGTAAAAACACATATATAGAATATATGGTATATAGAAGAAATTATGCGGATAAATATGAATATATGTAGTTCTTCTCTAAGGAAATTTTTCAAGCGAACATCAAAAGTCTAAACTTATTCCCGAAAATTTCTCTTGAATGCGTTGAATTATTCTGAAAAAAAAAAATAAAACCTCTAGTATTGCATTGCTTGTAAATAACGTAGCTCCCGGACTGAATTGTACACTCATAAAAATAAACGGGCACTATTGCCCAAATAGTGACACAAAATAGTGACTGACGAGGTCACTATTTTGAGATATCACTCACGTGCTGAGTCAGGATGACTCACATAAGCGCAAAAAGTACATCTTGCTTTGGTCAAAGTCTCGCTCATTTTTCTTAGTGCATGACAGGGAACGACAGTATCTATAGTTATTTAGTTATTGATATAAAGTCGCTTATTTATATAGCAATAGCGGTATAAAGGTTCGTAGTTATATAGTTTTACATTTATAAAGATAGACAAATATATTGCTTTATAACTTATATATATGAGTTATATAGTTTTACATGTAAGATGCCAGAGACACCATGGCTTATAGTAGCGTGGGGATAACGCGAGATGAGCGTGAGTAGCGTGAGGGTAGAGTGGGGGTAGAGTGAGGGTAGAGTGGGGGTAGA
>NW_025939191.1:0-1886 GCF_000764305.2 Hyalella azteca | reverse complement strand
AAATAATGTTGAAACAAACTTAATTACGAGTTAATTTCAGTTGAAACAACGTTTAATCACCGCTATTTCAACGTTGATGGCATGAAATTAAGATGAACACTACAAAAGCAACGCTCGTCTCGTAATTCTTATAATAAGTAATTAGTCCAAACTTTCCTTCAGCATTACTTATTTTACGAATGCCAAATTTTTATTCGTAAATTAACGTTCAAAAAATATTTTACGAAATTTTTGCTCATTAAATGTTCGCACAGTAAAAATTTACAATTCTCATAAAGTTTCTCAGCTTGATTTCAGGAAACAGATCTCACAGAGTGCAATGGTTTCTGGCTGGAATGCGCTGCGGAGTCGGTAGTAGGTAAAGGCAACATTGAAATAGTTAAGAAGCAATTACTTTATACGCAAGTATCAACAATATCTGTATTCACATTAATTGTTGCGCTATATCGTCTAGATGATAAGTAGTAGACGAGCAATTGTTGTCATAAGTCTTTGGATGACGCGCTTGCATAGGGAAATTTGTCGCGACCCTGCAGGAAGCAAAAACTAATTTTTCTTTTTTGTGTACTGAAATGCTTGTTGATAATTTTTTTTGTATCTTTAATTTGTATGTTCAAAAATCAAATGTTATTATAACCGATTTTCGAGCATTAGTTAAGAATTTGTACAACGGCCTAAATCATTAAATGATTTATCCCGTTTGCAGTGATTAATCAGCAACAAAATCGGACGAATTGTGGCGTAGGCGGTAAAAATAGTATAACTTAGATATAGAAAGTAGAAACACGCCACGACTGACCAATTAATCAGCACCAGCTGACCAGGGACCAACTAGACTAGTTTATAAGCACCAGCTGACCAGGGAACAACTAGACTCTAGTTAATCAGCACCAGCTGACCAGGGACCAACTAGCCTCTAGTTAATAAGCACCAGCTGACCAGGGAACAACTATATATAGTTAATCAGCACCAGCTGACCAGGGACCAATTAGACCCTAGTTAATCAGCACCAGCTGACCAGGGACAAACTAGACTCTATAAAGTAGTCGATAACGTATCTATATAAGGACTTATATATAAGCCAAGCTTTGAAACAAATATATTTCGAATAAGATGCCCAATTTAATTGATCAGACTCTTTGAATGACATAAGATAAAGATTTAGAATTAGTATCGAAAGTCTTGAAAATATATATTATTTAGTTTAAATTTATATTATAGCCATGGTAACATTAGGACATCGAATTAAGGCATTGTTCTTGTCGGGTGTCAAGTTCGTTCACTTAACCTTGATATTATATTTTCTTTTCAATTAGATTATTTAGGCAGTGGTGGGCACAGTTCCGCTAATCCGCTAACCGCTAATTAGCGAAGCTAACTTTTTCCTTATCGGATTAGCTGTTCAGCTAACTTTGAAAACCTTTAGCGGACCAATTAACTTCCGCTAAATTTAGTTCCGCTAACTGGCAGTCCGCTAAAAATGTTTTAAATTCTCTGATTTAATGCTAAGTATCGTAAGCCGTGTGCCACGCCCACACTGACGGCTGACTACGTCCTCAAATGTTCGTCAGCCAATCACGTCTTGTGTTACTGGCAGTAACACAAGACGTCCTATACTGCAGTCCTCTGGTGGACGCAATGCTGGCAGGCATCACGAAAAGGTTTGGGCCCCTCCTAGAAGACAAGGAGTGCCAGCTGGCAGCGGCCTTCCACCCTAAGTCTCGCCTGTTCTGGCTGGAAAAGCATAATCACAGCCATCTCAGCAGGGTACAGAAGGCCATGGAGACCGCCGTGGAGACAGCCCTGAGGGAGACCGTTGAGGAGGGCAGCAGCACCACCAGCAATGACGAGGATGGGGAAAATGACTTCTTCAGCAGCATTACTCA
>NW_025939190.1:0-539 GCF_000764305.2 Hyalella azteca | reverse complement strand
CTAACAATACACGTCAATAATATTCAAATGTTAGTCTGGTCGTGTATGAGCGTCATGCGTTAGGATAATTAAGAAGAGATAATCGTGATTATGTACCAAAATATGAAGAAAATGAATGCATAAACAACACAATTCAATATAAAATTTTCCATTCGCTACCATATGAACGATTATTTTGATGCAGATCATTGAATTAAATGAGCTAGGAAAATATAGCAGATGATACCATATCATATTCTATACGTTCGTGATACTATGCAATCATTGTAGTATAACTAGTATTCCATGCTATGTGGAAATTTTCCATGTCATACCTGTCTTCTTGAATAAATGTCTTAACTCATTATGAAAATCGCTTCAAATAGTCTTGCTAAGATTCAGTAAGGGCAAAGATGGCACAGCTGATGTGGGAATCGTTTCTGGTGGGAAACCTTATCTTGTCAACCTTACATCAACTTGCTAATGACAACACTATAGTTCTTTTCAACACAGAATAATACGAATACACATAATATTTATTTTATTTCTGAAGAAATGAA
>NW_025939189.1:0-4496 GCF_000764305.2 Hyalella azteca | reverse complement strand
ATAGGTTTGTTGATTAGGTTTATTCTGGGTGTATGGGTTTGGGTAGGGACAGGAGAAAGGGAGAGAGAACCCGTCAGGGCGTTAGAACACTTGCCGGAGAAGTGATGGCATGATGGTCGTTCAATATTTACAGTAATTACACTATCAAGTTTTTGAAAAATAAGGAAGACATTTACATTCTTTATACATGCATTTCGTTATTTTGCATTTTTTTATTTCCCAACAAGGATAATCAGGGGGATTCACGGAAACTTCCTGATTTGAAAGCTCAATAAAGAAAGAACTAGTAAAGATCTTGCAATATAAATTTTATTGAAAAGAAATTACCTGAATTTTTGTATCACTTAGTTTTAAAGATGACATCGGACCGATGACGGCCCATACTGCAGTGTCATTGCATTCAGTTAGTCGATTTTTAAAGCCCCGTTCAACAAGCTGAAGCATATTGACCGGTATACTGGCGATGGCTTGGCGTATGTTGTTCTTCAAATGAGGTAAGATCCTTCGACAGTCATGTTAAATAATTTATAACAATGTCAAAAGTCGGCAGAATTGGCCCTTATTTCTTCGTGGAAAACGAATGCGCAGTGACGATGACTGCAGCTCGGTACACGCAAATGAATGACGCCTTTTAGTGCCAAAACTGGCTGAAATGAATGTGAAGGATGTCTGGTTCAAAAAGGATGGAGCCCCCGGCCTGCAGAGCGCGATGTTCAATGGATTTTCTGAGACAATATTTTGCAGAGCGCTTCTTCTCCTTGAGAGGTGACCTTCTTTGGCCGGCCCGATCCACTGATTTGGCTCCGTGATTTTTTATGGGGTTATCTTAAATCAATTATTTGCAATGACTGTCTGTTATTGCAACAGACTACCTGAATACATTAATAATGGGGGCCGTCATTTGTCTGCTGTCATTTTTAAAACTAAATTCACAAAATTTATATTGTGATGATATCATTACTAGTTCTTTTCTTATTTACTATTTTTTAACTTTCAAATCAGGAGGTTTCCGAGAATCATCCTGTATTTGAAAAAAAAGTTGGCAAAATCTATGCAAAAGAGGCGTCCACTCCTTCTAAGTCAGAAATCGCCGCAGTCTGGAAGCCAGCCGCGGGTGAACGTGCTTGCCTTAACGCTCGCCCCAGCGCAACGCCAGGGGGATCAACAGCGCAGGAATGTCCACAACAGCGCAATATTGCGGTAATATTGCGAAGAAGCGACCGAGGCCAAGGGTCGCTACGGCCGAATCACCCTAGCACTGAGGGTGCGTGAGCTGAAGTCGGCAGGATAGGCCAATTTTTGCCCGTTTGCGAGGGTGTCTGCGGTGATCGGCCGTAATCACTGCGAGAATTTTGAACTGAGAATTACTTTAAGCTATCACAGCAGGTTAGATGCATGTGATCCAAGCAAAAACGTGGCACTGGTAGAAAAAATAGCGAAGTAGAAAATAAGACTGGGCGGTCACACCCACGCATGTGTCATGGGTGGGCACTGGTAAAATTATCACCCAACTCCGCCCCAATTAAGTATAGGTGAGTGAACTGGTATGTTATTGAACTCTTTGCCAACATACCCAGGCGTCCTATAGTGTTATCTCGCTCTTTTCCGAAATTAGAGCAAACTTCAATAAGGTGTGATTTCATGCAAAACATCATCTGATGTTTAGATTAAGTTTAAATATTGGAGTATGCCGTTAGTAAATGCTATATTGTTTTGACGTCTGTTCGATCTCGGAATGTATTGGATTTTGAATCGCAGGAACATGCTCTTGCACCAACTCGTTTGGGAAGCACTCATAATTAATTGGTTATTACTGCATAAATTATCTTGAAAACTGCTTCGCATACAAATCTTTCCTTAAACTCTTGCATGAAGTTCCTAAAAGAAATTTATGCATTCATTTTAGAAGAGTGACTAGAACGCTATGTTAAATAATATAAATATGTAGGTTAACTCTACCGACTTCATCCTGTAATCACAATGATAGGTGATGTGAAGAAACAGAATACGCTAACAAAACATGAAAGCTGATATCATTATGAAATGACAAAGAAAATAATATAGGATTCATTGAAGTGAAAAGTATAGCGCTGTCGATAACTTGATTGTAATCATCGGATAACTCGACATCGTTATCGCGATGATTCCTGAGGTTTGAACTCGAATTTGCGCTCTAGTTTCCGAGTATTTTTAGTGGGACATAATAAGAACATGAGTGGGATTATTTGTACTGGCTTCAGCACACATCTTCTGTAAATTATTTTAGAAAAGTATTAAAGGAAATGGTATCTACTAGTTCAAATTCTAGTAATCCTTCGGGGACCTTGTACAAACCATGAGTATACTTGTATACTTCAATGACGTCCCCACGCAGACGTCGATAACTGAGGCTTGTAAACTTCATAATCTTTAATCTTTCTTCATATGACTTGGCCATCAAGCCTGGAATTATCCTTGTTGCACGTCTTTGAACATTTTCTATTAAGTTTTTGTCCTTTTCAAATCTCGGTGACCACACAACGTTTCCAAACTCTAGATTCGGGCGCACGACAGCAACAAACAACTGCTTCATCGCTTCTGCATCTTGGAACTCGTATGAGCGTCTGATTAGTCCAAGAAGTTTGCTGGATGTGTTAGCTTGCGTTTCAACATGCTTAGAAAATTTCAGCTCCTTGTCGACATAAACTCCGAGATCTTTTTCCATACTAGACTTTTCAATCAATCCTCTTTCGTTGTAACTATGTCTTCTTATACTATATTCTTGCTGTTCATTGTTCATACCCGAACTGAAGTAGTACTTTACACTTGTCAGCATTAAACCGCAGCTGCCACGTGTCAGCCCAGTTAACTAAACTGTCAAGATCATCTTGTAATTGCGCTTTATTTGACGCATCCTTCACTGTATTATAAACTTTTGGCAGATCATTTATAAAATCAACGAACAAAATAAGCCCAAGAACGCTTCCTTGTTGCACGCCGCTTCGCACTGATGCCCAGTCTGAAACGGTTCCGTTAATACTGACACGTTGTCGTCTACCTACTAGAAAGTCTCTGATCCATTGGAGTACGTTCCCCTCAATTCCCAACGACTTCACTTTACGTAACAGCCGCTCATGCGGAACACTGTCAAATGCTTTGGCAAAATCGAGGTACAATGCATCCACTGGCTCCCTTTCGTCCAGAAGGCGAGTCCAATCGTTCAACGTAGATAATAAGTTAGTGGTGCAGGATCTACCGGCAATAAAACCATGTTGACAATCTGATATGAGATGGTGAGCAGTCAAGTGATCGATAATCCTATCCCTCACAACAGATTACATTACCTTACAAACAAAACATATTAACAACGCATTATATTAAACATATTATTGTTACTTATATTTTATAAAATCACAGCACATGAGAAAAACACAAATGCTCTTGAAGTCGTTGAATTGTTCGCAACATTATTCGTTTTTTTATGTAAGTCGATTACACCACTAATTTTCGCCTTAATTAAATCGTATTAATCACGACGAATTGTAGTAAGTTTTAAACAAAGTTAATTATGATCATCGTGATCATTAGTTTATGGTGAGTTCGTCACGATAATTTTCCACGTTGTTCTAAAACATTCACTTAGGAGTACTTTCAATTTTTTTAACTCGATCACCCATAGAATTTGACAAAAAGAACAATATCATCAAACCATCATTCAAAGATTAGTATTGTCTTTATTTTAGCCTCAATCCGCCATCAAAACGATTACATTTGAGGCGTGCGAGTTTCTGAGTATGACAATTATCTGTTTGTTTTTATAACCAATATATGTAATAAATCTTATTAATTTGCTTGATTTACACTTTATGCCTCACACTTGAAAACGCCCTCAACTTTACACGCCAAAGTCAGTATGTCGATATGGGCCAATAAGTTTAAACCATGCAATCAGACCTCAGACCTCTTCACGACACGCATAACGATCTGCACCAACTTCTCACAATACTTACTGTTAGAAAAAATCGTGAAAGAAACGGTCTCACCAACCGCAACGTGAAATTAAACTGTGTTTTTTTAGCTTTACGGGTTTCTAGTGTTAAATTGGAACAAAACGGCTACAAATGCAGTGGCGGCCGGTCGCTGAAACGCCAGTAATACCATTAAAGGTGACTTTTCGAACAGTGTACAGTCCTCTGTCAGACCTCCTCACAGCACGTGGAACGACTTGTGCCACATCTCACAATAACTACATGCCCCTGTCAGACCTCCTCACAGCACGGTGAACGATTTGTACCACATCTCACAATATTTATATGACTCTGTCAGACCTCCTCACAGCACATGGAACGACTTGTACCACACCTCACAATACCTACATGACTCTGCCTGACCTACGAACTACACGTTGAACGATCTGGGCCTACATCTCACAATACCTACATGACTCTGTCAGACCTCCTCACAGCACATGGAACGACTTGTACCACATCTCACAATACCTACATGACTCTGTCAGA
>NW_025939188.1:0-347 GCF_000764305.2 Hyalella azteca | reverse complement strand
GTTATTTCCATTACATTCGATTGTAAGACTTTCAGCCGTTTCGCTTTTCAAAGTTATTTGTCCTCCACATCAATTTTAAAATGAATTGTTTGTTATTGTTATTGATCGACCTCTCAGTGGAGGATCATAACATCATTTCTCGGAAGATGAATTTGTAATTATCAACAATTAATGCGTCGGAATTATTATTTTCATCCATTCATTGTCACGTTCATTTCAACGTGTAAAAATAGTATCAATATATCGTTGACTGAGGAGCTCGAGATAGTAACTTTAAACTGTAGAGTAAATATAATGTTAAATGTGTATCGTAGCATGCAAATTATCGACTTGTCTGCTAATTCTGG
>NW_025939187.1:0-615 GCF_000764305.2 Hyalella azteca | reverse complement strand
TTTTTATCTTCTGCACTGCTGATAGTATCCTGTTGAATAAAATTTTTATCTTCTGCACTGCTGATAGTAACAGTAATGCATTGTTGAATAAAATTTTTATCTTCTGCACTGCTGATAGTATCCTGTGGGATCAAATTATCACCTTCTGCACTGCTGACGGTAACCTCTGTGTTCATATTATCATCTTCGTGTCTACTGAAAGCATCCATTGTGATATAATTTTCATCACTTTTTTGCGATCATTCTTTGTACTAATAAAATGTTAATTTATCAAGGGGACCGACTCCCTCACAAACGAAGAAATTACGTTTTCTGTGTTTTTCATCTCATTTTATAGGGAAAACTATTACAAAGCGGCTGCAACAAACCGTGTTGAGGTAGCTGGCATGGTTCTTTTGTGAGGCTGTTTTGAACTTTTATACAATTAAGATTTTATAACCTTTGCTTATAGCGATTTATTTAATTTAATCTGTTTTTATTGATCAATACTCACGGTAATTGCAAAATGTTTACACTCGTGTCAAAGCTGCTGGCAAGGCGCTTTCCATAAAACAAGTAGCATGGATGTACATGCAATACTTTTTGCACTAGGCCGTTTTGAACTTTTATAAAATT
>NW_025939186.1:84056-90503 GCF_000764305.2 Hyalella azteca | reverse complement strand
GGCAGTGCAAGGCAAGGCAGTGCAAGGCAAGATAGTGCAAGGCAAAGCAGTTCACGGCAGTGCAGGGCAGTGCAGGGCAGTTCACGGCAGTGCAGGGCAGTTCACGGCAGTGCACTGCAGTTCACGGCAGTGCAGGACAGTTCACGGCAGTGCAGGACAGTTCACGGCAGTGCAGGGCAGTTCACGGCAGTGCAGGGCAGTTCACGGCAGTGCTGGTAGGTAGAGCAGGGCAGCGGGGTGCAGCGGAAGCAGGTGTACCGGCGGTACCGGCGGAGGATGTAATACGATCCCGGCACCGGTAACCCCATACCGGTAACCTGATGCTGGTTCCGCTGCTACGGTGCTACTTTAAAGCGCGCCCATATTTAAGTCTCCAATTTATTCCATATTTTTAATCTCTATTTTGTTCAGTCTTGATTTATGCTGCTTTGTTCCGTATTTCCGTATCCATCACGCGCCGCCACGGCCGCTTTTAGGCCTACGCCGCAGCAACGACAACAACAACAAGAATAATATAATGTACGTTTAAAAATTACTTTTCAAAGACAACACTTCTAAAGAATCCAGTGTCTCCAATGTTAGAGATGTACAATGAAATTCTCATTTTATTTTCGAATATTAAAAAAATTAATTTTTCAAATTTGTTTAATATATAATTTCTTTTCAAAATTATTTATTCTGTCAATTGATTCATGCTCTGCCTCCGACTCAACACAAGTATGCAAAATTTCAGATCAATTGGTTAGGTAAAAGTGTGTCATATATCAGTTATAAGATTTGTAGCTGACAAAATTATTTTTTAATTTTTTATTATAGATAAAAATTTCTTTTAACCATTTATTTTGTCATCTGATTCATGCATTGTCTCCAACTTTACACAAGTGTGCAAAATTTCAGATCGATAGGATAAGTAGAAGTGTGTTAAATTTCGATTGTAAGATTTGTAGCAGACAAACAAACAAACAAGAAGTGAAGTTAAAGAGAAGTGTTGTAAAAAATAACAATCAAAACGATACTAACATTAATTTATACATAAAATTCGTGTATAACACAAATACAGGACTTATATACATGCCTTTGTGTGCTACAGTCGATGATGTTGCTATATAGCAATACAAATGAAATTATTAAAAATTTTGCATTATATATATGAATAAGAAATAATAACTACATTATATAATAACAAAAAAATATATACATGTTAATTTGAAGAAATTTATGCCTTTCTTGTACTTATTTTCATCGGAAAATGTGATTTTAACAGAATTTTAGCCCCTGTAAAATTTTTCGCTTCTCCCACAAAAAAAAATTTATTTTTACCCTAAAGATAACCGGTCAACTGTGTGCAACAATATTTTACCCCCAAAAGCATTAATTTTACCCTAAAAACCGACGCCATGTTTGCCGAAACAAACGAGCTTAGTTTTTCGTACCTCTGGCGCTGAAATAATTATTTGCTGCACAAACTTTGGTGATGGAAAGATGGTGAGGTGATGGAGAGATGGTGAGGTGATGGAAAGATGGTGAGGTGATGGAAAGATGGTGAGGTGATGGAAAGATGGTGAGGTGATGGAAAGATGGTGAGGTGATGGAAAGATGGTGAGGTGATGGAAAGATGGTGAGGTGATGGAAAGATGGTGAGGTGATGGAAAGATGGTGAGGTGATGGAAAGATGGTGAGGTGATGGAAAGATGGTGAGGTGATGGAAAGATGGTGAGGTGATGGAAAGATGGTGAGGTGATGGAAAGATGGTGAGGTGATGGAAAGATGGTGAGGTGATGGAAAGATGGTGAGGTGATGGAAAGATGGTGAGGTGATGGAAAGATGGTGAGGTGATGGAAAGATGGTGAGGTGATGGAAAGATGGTGAGGTGATGGAAAGATGGTGAGGTGATGGAAAGATGGTGAGGTGATGGAAAGATGGTGAGGTGATGGAAAGATGGTGAGGTGATGGAAAGATGGTGAGGTGATGGAAAGATGGTGAGGTGATGGAAAGATGGTGAGGTGATGGAAAGATGGTGAGGTGATGGAAAGATGGTGAGGTGATGGAAAGATGGTGAGGTGATGGAAAGATGGTGAGGTGATGGAAAGATGGTGAGGTGATGGAAAGATGGTGAGGTGATGGAAAGATGGTGAGGTGATGGAAAGATGGTGAGGTGATGGAAAGATGGTGAGGTGATGGAAAGATGGTGAGGTGATGGAAAGATGGTGAGGTGATGGAAAGATGGTGAGGTGATGGAAAGATGGTGAGGTGATGGAAAGATGGTGAGGTGATGGAAAGATGGTGAGGTGATGGAAAGATGGTGAGGTGATGGAAAGATGGTGAGGTGATGGAAAGATGGTGAGGTGATGGAAAGATGGTGAGGTGATGGNATCTTGTTGTTGTTGTTGTGGGCATTTCGTTGTTGTTGTTATTGGCATCTTTTTGTTGTTGTTATGGGCATCTTGTTGTTGTTGTGGGCATTTTGTTGTTATGGGCATTTTGTTGTTGTTGTTATGGGCATGTTGTTTTTGTTGTTGTGGGCATCTTGTTGTTGTTGTTATGGGCATTTGTTGTTGTTGTTGGTATGGGCATCTTGTTGTTGTTATGGGCATCTTGTTGTTGTTGTTGTTATGCGCATCTTGTCGTTGTTGTTATGGGCATCGTGTGGTCATTCTTCTTGTTATTGGAAAAACAATTAAAATTATGCCTGACTTTTCCATGTTTCCTCACTGACCTTTTGCAATTTACTTCAATAACGAGTTTTTGTGGGTATGCTTGCATTTCCCGAACACTAATTACCCTTATTTTATTTAAAAAACCTAATAAATATTATTTAAAAAAAAAACGAAAATCTTGTTACTGCTGTACTGCCGTAGTGGCGACGGAGTGTTGATGTAATATTGTAATCGAAAATCATGATTTTGGCCGGAAATCTCTTAAAATCATCAATATCCTGTTACCAATCAACAATTACCATCATCAATACCCTGTTACCAATCAGTTACCATCATCAATACCCTATTACCAGTCAATTACCATCATCAATACCCTGTTACCAGTCAATTACCATCATCAATACCCTGTTATCAGTCAATTACCATCATCAATACCTTGTTACCAATCAGTTACCATCATCAATACCCTGTTACCAGTCAATTACCATCATCAATACCCTGTTACCAATCAACAATTACCATCATCAATACCCTGTTACCAATCAGTTACCATCATCAATACCCTGTTACCAGTCACCGTCCCGCACGGTAATCCCCACCTGATGGGGCATGGGGCATGACTCACTCGAGTCTGTAGAAGGCAGCCCCTAACGCCCGGGCTGCCCCAGCCCATTGGGGCGACGCCCATGCCCTAAGTGGGCATCCTCTGCCTTGCCCATATATGGGCACCTAATTGCTGTGCCCCAGCTCCCCATTCCTGCAACTCCCTAACGCATTCTTTAATATTATCAGTTGACGATAGTTGACATGATATCTATTTATTTATTTCAAATTAATTAATTTTAAGTAACAGTAGATATCTATTAAATTATTAAATTACGTCTCAGTTTGACGATATTTAAAGTGTTTGGATATCTATTTAATTATTTTAAATTAATACATTTTAAGTTAACAACGGATATATATTAAATTACGTATGATTGTATTATTGTTAGATCGCAACCATCATTGTTAATTATTCCTATTCGTTTCATTATTGGTGGCTGCGATCAACATTGCACTTGACAACATTGGTTGTCATTACACGCAAAAACTGTGGCGTTTATAGGGGCTGTTGGGGCGCGTATCCAGGATACTTATCGTGTCGGGATATATAAGGGCTGTTGGGGCGCGTATCCAGCATACTTATCGTGTCGGGATACATACTAAAGGGGCTGTAAAACTATTAATAGTGGCAGAATAGCGAGGTATTGCAATCCTGGGTAGGGAAACAGTGGCCAAAAATTAAAATTGGATTTGTAAATTGATGTTCATCTAGTTAAAAGAGGCGAAATTTTTTTTTATATTTTGTAGCTGTTTTTAAAGTATGGTTCAACTGGACTGTAAAATCAACCCAACGCTTGTTTTTGCAGTTACAGAACAACGAAAATGGAGGATACAAACAGCTGCATGAATAACAACAGCAGCAAAGGCAACAAGAGCAGCAAGGGCAGCAACACAAAGTTGCCCAGATGGTGCATATGGAGCAGAGGTGAGTCACTATATCGGTAAGACCTATTTATTTGTTCATAATTTTTGTTCGTTATTTTTGCAAGAATCTTCTTTCCTTCCCTTCGCTCAACATTTTCCTTCAATACCTGCGCATAAAATTAACGTTTAATTCTTTGGTTCATTATTTTCGTTCAATATCTTCAATCGATGTTTTGATTGCATTTTTCGTCCAATATTCCCGTTCAGTCGCCGCGCACGTTTCGTGTCGCTTTCTCCGATCCGCAAAATTCGTTGCGCGCGAATTTTTTTCTGCGGTCGCTGCACGCAAAACCGAACGCAGTCGTGCGTACGCGACGAATGTAAGCTTTTACGGAAACGTCGGCTACGATTTTCCGTTACCTTACGCTTTTTCGTTACCGTGCGATTTTTCGTTACCGTACTCTTTTTCGTTACCGTACTCTTTTTTATTATCTTATTCTTTTCGACACCGTAAGATTTTTCGTTACCGTACGCTTTTTCGTTACCGTACTCTTTTTCGTTGCCGTACGCTTTTTCGTTGCCGTACTCTTTTTCGTTACCGTACGCTTTTTCATTCTACTAAAATTTATTTTTATTAAAGGTAAAATTGATTATACTTCAAGAAATGAACATTAAATTATAATCATATATTTTGATTACATTTTATGTTATGTTATTTTTATATTATTATATCCTTTGCTCAATTGTAAGGAGTAGCGATGGTATGTCGACAGCTCTCTTTATTTCAGGTGAAAGAACTTATCGTTTCTCAATAAGTTAATTAATGATTAAACTGCAGCAATTTGACTTGAATCTCTACGGAATTTTAGAAATGTGTTAATGTCAAACCTACGCAGTGGCTGTAAATAATTTCAAGTCAACGGGTTTGGTAACTTAAGAATAAGGCAGTTAACCGATAACTGGCGTAAATTAATTTAGATCTTTAGATCTAAATTAATATCACGTTAGATCACCAAACTCTGGACTTATGTCATTTTTACCTCTGCATGCAAACTGGCTGCGATAATTCCAGTTTAATCGTTTCTCTTTTCGGCATTAGAGATTAACTGATAATTAAATTAGATAATAAATGTGATGTCAACTAATTATGAAAAGAGTTTCACGATCATATTTGGTTTCAAAAAATTCTCATTTCAATGGGACTGTTAAATTATGAGTAATTTACGTGTTAATGAATTTTTACTAAAAATTTTAAATTAACAAAAATTACTCTATTTATATTACTTATTCGCCGAAGTTTTTTTGTAAGGGTTGTCAAAAATTCAATAGCGTTGTGGTTTAGAACAACCCTGTATCTTTAGTGAATTTTGTGAAATTTGAAATTAGTAGCGTTTTGGGACCTGAACGTTCTAAATGTTGAGATTTTTCGAGTATTGAAATAGGAAAAAAGTTTATTGAAAATTTTCATTTGTAGTGAAATGCAAAATAATTTGAAATGGACGGGACAAACTTTATTACATTTGAAGGTCGAAGGTTATATCCTATACGCACCTAAATAGACTTTAATGAACCACCATCACCACCACTCCTGTCTCTTATACACATCTAGATGTGTATAAGAGACAGTCTTCAGACCGCTTGGGGATTTATTTCTACATGAGCGCTTCAGTTTGATACTCTCTGAGCGCACGATTGGTGCGCCTAGGGCGCGCAAGAGCTCACTTTTGTCTGACGGGCGCATTTGCTTTACTCTTCGTTGAAACAAAGAATTATATGTTCTGATGGAATAGCGATTATAGTATAACATCTATCATATAACAGATTATACGACGTTCTCTAAATCTACGCCTATTTCAGACGTGTAAAATTTATATAAAGGAGTTTCGCCCCTCTTAAACATGAATTAAATGACAACGTTGAAAGTTAAAAGTGTTCTGACGAAAATTTGTCGTTCTTAATTGTAATGAAAAACAAATATTATCTTTATGCTTTTAATAGCAATCGTTCTTATGTAGGTCTCATTACATACTTTTATATATGCAGATAAAACATGCAATCTTATTTATTTCATTATACAATATATGTTTTTGCTCCAATATTTCCTTAGCCATCTCAGCTCATCAAGTTGAGAGTGCTTCATGATTAAATACAAATTAATATGTAACAAAAAATCGTTGAATTTATTATGCTAAACAATTCTATTAACGCACAGCCAGAAAAAGGGATCAGTTAAAATAAAAATGTGATCACTTAATGGAAAATAATTATCACGTGCTGATCTGAATATTCCGAACGCAACAAAAAATCTCGTATTGCATCA
>NW_025939186.1:82428-83987 GCF_000764305.2 Hyalella azteca | reverse complement strand
GTTGGGGCGCGTATCCAGGATACTTATCGTGTCGGGATATATAGGGGCTGTTGGGGCGCGTATCCAGGATACTTATCGTGTCGGGATATATAGGGGCTGTTGGGGCGCGTATCCAGGATACTTATCGTGTCGGGATATATCTGTCTCTTATACACATCTAGATGTGTATAAGAGACAGTTGTAAAGGTGTATGGGGGAACAGAAAGGGAGAGAAAACGAGGTTAAAGATGGGAAGGAACTCTGGAGAGAAGAAAAGAGCGACGAAGAACAAACATCAATGAGAAATAAGCGGAGAAAGAGATGAAAATAAAATATGGAATTACAATTCAATGGAGAATAAAACGGAAGGTAAATAATGAGCTGATAACACTAATACATATACAGTATTTTGCAATAGACTAATATTAATATTAGTATAAGTAATAGTTGATCGTTTATTTGGGAATAAAAGGGAAGGAAAATAATGAGCTAATAACACTATTACATATATTTTGCTATAGACTAATATTAATATTAAATTAAATAACAGTTGATGGTTTATAACCAAGTTATGGACATATAATCTCTCTCCGTGTATCGCACTATCAACGCAGACTGCGGTCGATATCGACCAGCTCGTATCGACGATCCATGCTACACTGACACTATACTGCAGGCTGTATATACGCCATACAACAATATACCGTGTATATCAACAATATACGGCATATTTCAACAACATTATGCGGCATAAATCAACAAGAATATAGGGTATATATCAACAGCAATATGTAGTCTTTCAACAGCAATATACGGCATATATCAAGAGCAATATACGGTACATATCAACAACAATATAAACGGCATATGTCAACCCCAATTTATGGCATATATCAACCAGAATATCCGGGAATATCAACCGCAATATACGGCATATATCTACAGAAATATACGACGTATATAAAAATATTTATCGGCACATATCAACAGTGATATAAGGCTTATATCAAAAGTAATATACGGCTTACATCAACAACAATATAGTACCGCTTATATCAACGACCATATACTGTTTTATCCAGCATAAGGTATACTTCAGATTTGATTCGATGGGCCAATATAACGATAAACTCTATACGATAACAGTTATCTGAGATAAAGCCGTACGGCCTATCGTTTAGGCCTACGAATTTATTGGCACGGGAAACTCGAGGTAATAAAGCTGCATGGACATGGACATAGTCGGCATAATATGTCAAGAAAAATCATGTCGGGAAATACTTAGTCATGAAGCAATAAAAAAACGACCAAACAGAGCGATCTGCCTATACTGAACAGAGAAATAAATTCAATTTCAGCTTAATTCTAATATTTGTTATTTTTAAAACGGATGTTCTTTCTATAAAATAGTAGAATTAACCTGAATCTTTATATAGTTCACACAAGTGCTTGGCAGTGCAAGCAAGGCAAGGCATGGCAGTGCAAGGCAGTGCAGTGCAAGGCAAGGCAGTGCAAGGCAGTGCAGTGCAAGGCAAGGCAGTGCAAGGCAAGGCAGTGCAAGGCAAGGCAGTGCAAGGCAG
>NW_025939186.1:67928-81846 GCF_000764305.2 Hyalella azteca | reverse complement strand
ATATATAGGGGCTGTTGGGGCGCGTATCCAGGATACTTATCGTGTCGGGATATATAGGGGCTGTTGGGGCGCGTATCCAGGATACTTATCGTGTCGGGATGTATAGGGGCTGCGCGTATCCAGGATACCTATCGTGACGGAGTATTGCTTGGTCCTTTCATTTTATTCATAGTCGGAAAATATGGAAAGAATTGAGGCAAATTGAAATTTTATTATGTCATTGGTAAATGTAAAATTGAATTTTAAAAACGCAAATTACGGGAATGACGGGACTGGGATTGCAGACATTCGATGAATTTCAAGCCCGGGCTACACGGAGCTAACCTGCTATATAGTTATGAATATTGTGTCATAATATTTAGGCTTCTTGTTGACATAAATGAACCTTAAATTATTCATAAATTATTTTTATAATTAAGGCAGTTTATTGGTGTTTATAGTTACCTTGGAGCCGCATGGAGTCCGCCACGCAGGACCTCTTCTGTGAAGGCGTCGCGTAGAACACGGGGAGACCCACGGTTACACTTCTACTCAGATGAACATCACACGCACCCGACGGATGTTTTCGGTTTTAGTAAACATGGGCGGTCACGAATGCGTATTATAAGGCCATGCATGTGCGTTAGGATGTACACGAACCAAATTCGTGGGTAATTTTTCTTCCGCGTTTAGAAATTCACTCAGGTTTACGCACTTTTTGTGTATACGCACTTCTCACAGTGCGTATTTCCTCTCGTACGCCTTCCTTGATGCACGTGTTTATATATTTAATCACGATTATTATATACGTGCACGCATTTCTTCATACACGTTCGTTCTCTTATATTATCTCACGTGTTTCCGTGTGATTACGCAAGTGCGTTTCTAGTGTTATACGCACGTAAACGTGCCTTCATTTGTACACTCGATTTTATTTGCGTATTTATGTGGCCACGGTCAACATGAAGCACGTAACTCTGTATTCGCGTACTCTTTTACGCTTACGTAAGCTCTTGAGTATTCCTACGTGCTCTCTACGTACACACTTCGTACACTCACACATGTACGTAACTTTTCTTCATACGACACGCGTTGGTCACAAAGTTTCTACTTACAACAAAAGCAAGCCTGCGGAGAAAAAATATTGTGAGGACAGTTAATAATTAATAATTAGGCATTGAATCTCATTAATCATCAGCATGCATTGTTATTTCATTCAATAATCAAGTAAACTTATTGCTCATTTTTAGAAATGCAGTGTTGAATCTGCACGACTCTAATACTGCCCTGGTTTGGCCTCAATTCGGCTGTACCCAGCCCTGGTTCGGCCCTAGTTTGGCCTCAATTCGGCTCTACCCAGCCCTGGTTCGGCCCTGGTTTGGCCTCAATTCGGCTGTACCAGCCCTAGTTCGGCCCTGGTTTGATCTCAATTTTTCGGCTGTACCCAGCCCTAGTCCAGCTCTGGTTTGGCCTCAATTTGGCTCTACTCAGCCCATGGTTTGGCCCCGACCTGGCCCTGGACCGGTCTTAATTCTGCTCTGGTTCCCAATAGGGTACGGCGGGCTGGGCAGGGCGAAAGCGGAAGAAGTTTTGCTTTCGCCCTCGCGCTTTCTTTTATTTTTTTCTTATTTTTGCTCTCGCTCTCAAGTTTTTGCTCATGTCTGCTACATTTTGCTCTCACGCTCATGTCCTCACGCTCATGTCCTCACGCTCATGTCCTCACGCTCATGCCCTCACGTTCATGTCCTCACGCTCATGCCCTCACGCTCATGCTCTCACGCTCATGTCCTCACGCTCATTTCCTCACACTCATGTCCTCACGCTCATGCCCTCACGCTCATGTCCTCACACTCATGTCCTCACGCTCATGTCCTCACGCTCATGCCCTCACGCTCATGCCCTCACGCTCATGTCCTCACGCTCATGCCCTCACGCTCATGGCCTCACGCTCATGTCCTCACGCTCATGTCCTCACACTCATGTCCTCACGCTCATGTCCTCACGCATAGTTATGACTACGAGAACATGTCATAGTTATGACTATGAGAACATGTCATAGTTATGACTATGANACCTCCACCCCCGCCGACGCGCACGTCACCTCTGGCGCGTGCAGCGGTGATGCTCTCGCCTCTCTCGTGCGCCCGCAGGTGCCAAGTACTAATTAAGTCGCATTTTCCTTCAACAATCCATACTTCAGAACAGGATATTAGCACTAACCTAAGATATGATTTAATGTATTAGGAATGAAATATGAAAATGTTTTAATTTGTTCTTTGTTGAAGATATTTTGGTAACAAAGATCCAGGGCAGAGTTAGATGATGCTCATCTCTCTCTGTGGAGTAACAGTTGCCAGACGCCGCCATCCTCGCATCTCCTTTCTTCTCAATTTAGCATCAAATCAATGTTGCCCTTTCTTTCGTAATTATTATTTCTCTTATTACTCACAGTCCCTTAACAATTCTCACACACATTTATAGCTGTGTTTGACATCAAACAAAGTTTTTTGAGTGATGCCTGCCATTGTTTTGGAGACGAACGCGCGTTCAAACATTCACGTTCCCGGCGTCCGCTTCCTTCCGATCAATAAATTCCCCTCATTCCCCCCTCCCCCACACTGTTCCCCAACACTGTTTCTCATGTTCCTTCTTCACTGTCTCACCCAAACGGTTCTCCCCCTCTGCCCCCATACTTTTACTCCTCCCCCACACTGTTCCCCACTCCGCCCCCTATACTGTTGTTTCCCCCCCTTCCCCACTGTTACCTCACTCCGTTCCCACATCTGTTACGGTTGGGATCAGCTGCTGCGGTTGGGGTCAGCTGCTACGGTTGGGATCAGCTGGTACGGTTGGGATCCTGTCTCTTATACACATCTAGATGTGTATAAGAGACGTTATGACTATGAGAACATGTCATGGTTATGACTATGAGAACATGTCATAGTTATGACTATGAGAACATGTCATATGATGTTATAATATTTCTATCATTATATCATTAATCACTGTTATCTGTATATAAGCATCGTGGTTAATTACAATGATAGTTCTTTCAACATTGGAATAACATTATGTTCATCATGCTGATGATCTGATAATAATAAGTTGAATTATGATCTTAAATATTGTCCTGTCTCCGGATAATTCGATTAATTAATGTCTTATTCGCGTTAATTTTGTATTTGTCTTCGAACCAATTTGCTCATTATCACTTGCGTGTTATTTAATTGATTAATTCATGATTATCCGCATTAATTATATAATTAATATCTGACTCATCGATTTATTTTTAAAAGAACATCTGTCATTGCATCAATTCATGAACAAATTAATTATTTAACTACTATGTAATTAATTTAATCATTAATTACTTAATTACCTTGTATTATTTTTGTAACTTCCACCCATTAAATTTATTTCACTCTTTGAATTATTTTATGTAAATTTAATTGATTTATTGGAACATAATTAATAACTTAAGGCCCGCATCCATGATACCTATTAATCTCATTACAGATTTAATTTCATTTATGAAATACGGCATTATTTCAACTAATTTAATTCAAATAATCATCTTATAACACAGCATCTAATTAAGTGTAATTTAATTCTTGTAACATTTCTCTCGCAAATTTTAAATGTTTATACATATGATAAATTAGATAGAATAAATTTATACGAGAACTACGAACGCACAATATGACTTAGATCAGAAAATCGTGCATGAAAGATTAAAATTTAATACAGTGAACAAATTGTTCAAGTTTTCACGTGTATGGTGGCTTAAATTTGTAATAATTTTGTCGCACTTCGGTTCCGGAAAAACATCCTTATTTTTCCTTAATTGTATATGGTAGTAACTCAACAACATTTTGTCTTAATTTAAACAGAAAAAAAATCACGCCAGCCCGACATGNTTGGGATCAGCTGCTACGGTTGGGATCAGCTGCTGCGGTTGGGATCAGCTGCTACGGTTGGGATCAGCTGGTACGGTTGGGATCAGCTGGTACGGTTGGGATCAGCTGCTACGGCTGGGATCAGCTGCTACGGTTGGGATCAGCTGGTACGGTTGGGACCAGCTGGGGAGTCTCACTGAATTTGTGGGCTTCACAGCCCCAGGATTGGGGAGCAGATGGCCTTCCCTTTATGGGGAATATTACACTGAGAGAAATAATGGGTTAGCATGACCCTCTAATGGGCAAGTGTGTCAAAAAAGTGCATCGCTAATGGAACGCAGTTTTTTAATGTTCTCTCAGCGCAATTTTATTGATAATAATATCTGGATATGATATTAATATCAAGATATTATTTATATTATTATTATTATACTGTATTTAAATTAACGTCACCTCGTTTATATAAATTTTATTCATAATAAATGTTAGAGATATATTATTTAAGTTATGTGTTAATATATTAGTTTTAACCATGAAAATATATCAATTTCTATCACAATTCCCTAACTTTACTTAAAAAATTATTTACATTTTTAGCAATCATTATAAATAAGTTACATTTCCAGTCAACAAAATGTAAATAATTTGATATATACAATACAATAATTATCAATAATACAATACAATACAATACAATAATTTGATTTGATATTTCCATTTGGCATGGCAGTGGTAGCTGTACAATAAAAAAAATGAAGAGAACTTGTCCAAATATCGGTGCACTTCTTGCCATTGAATGTGCCATCCTGACCCACATTTGCCCTGCAAAAAGTGTGTATACAAGCAAAAAGTTAGTCAATATTTAGACAACATGATACATTCATTGTTCTAGGTGTAGTTTCGTGGCTGGAAGCTTTTACCGTTATTTTTTTTCACCGTTATAACGTGTTAACAACGTCGTCAAAATCAACAACATTCATCGCAGTTCGTTATAAACACGACACGAATCTCGGCAGGCGTTCGTGTCGAGCCTATATCGACGTCGCATAGCAGGCCTATATGGCAACCTAGGCCTATATGGGATAGGCTTCCTGATTTTTCTGGTCCTTTACCACGCGAATCTCTTGCCCCATGTCTGGATAATAATCAGACATCTATGCATGTCTTCCGTCCCTAGCCGGTCTGATTAATTTATTAATCAGAAATCGCCATTAGTTAGTTTATTAAACTGATTAGTTTATTAATCATAAATTTTCATTCTCTCGTCGCTGTATGGTAATCAGACTCCGTTACAGCATTCGTCCCAAGCTTGTCTGATTAATTTATTAATCGGAAATCGTAATTTTTCTCATCACTGCACTATGATCAGATCACTAAAGCACTAAATCTCTCATCAAAAGCTTGTGTGAAAAAGTACATTTTTTGTATAGTCTCGCTCTTTTCCTTGAGTATAATTTTAATTAATAATAAATAATATGAGTCCATTTCGTTACTTTGTCTCGGATTAAAAAAGAAAATTTTTCGACTGTCTCCAGCTTCTCTATTGACCGTTCAAAGGCCTTTTTTTTATGGCCATATGATTTTTATCCAATTATTTACTTTATTATCCTCGGGTCTTACCTTCAATTATTGGTCTTCCTTTTCCCTGAGCCATCGTATGGTCATATCACATTCCTCCTCTTACCCTCCTTTATTTTTCTTCATCTTCTCACACAATTTTATAATCAGAGCTCTCTTTCTCTTTGTTCCCAGCCTACTCCTTTTACGCGGTTTATTTCTCTCCATCTTTCCCCTCATAATCTTCTATATAATCATGGAACGTTATCGTCCCCAGCTCTTCCCCCACCCTCCCAGTTTCCCTCCCCCTGTCTCCACTAAACAATAATATAATCATGGAACGTTCTCGTCCCCAGCTCTTCCCCCACCCTCCCAGTTCCCCTTCCACTGTCTCCACTAAACAATAATATAATCATGGAACATTCTCTTGGAACGTTCTCGTCCTCAGCTCTTCCCCCACCCTCCCCGTTCTACTCCCCCTGTCTCCACTAAACATTAATATAATCATGGAACGTTCTCGTCCCCAGCTCTTCCCTAACCCTCCCTAATTTCCCCAGCTCCTCTGAACGCTGCTAGGGACGCCGTCGCCATGGCAACAACAAGACGCTATCCCGTATCGACGCAACGACCGCAGCGTTATATATATAGGAGCCTGTTTTAATAGCTTTTCTTTACTAGTTTCTGTATTCAGGCTTTATTCATGCCATGAATGGCTAGTGAGTCTCCTGGCCTCACAAGACGGTGGGCAGCAAGGGTAGTGTAGTCGGAAAAAAATGCATGGGTAATATTGTTCAAAAAGTGACTCATTTTCTCACCCACGGCACGTAGCAGAGAGAGCGGACGTAGCACTGATAAGCCTTATCAGGTACACTGATACTTGGGTCCCGTAAAAAATAATTCAAGTATTGGGAGGCACTTAAATCCTGGTCGTAATTACCGTAGATTTTTGTGATATTTTCATCAACGGTCATTTATTCCCATTATTTTAATAAAATATTGAATTGTACGTTATTATTCCTAATAAATATGATTTTTAGTTGTAAATTTGGTGATTATTTTGATGAATAATACAGGTTTTGTATTCTATTTGTAGTTGTTTTGTTGATGACGATACTTCTTTGTTTAATTAATAATTATTTAAATTAAACTACTATCAAACAAATCTAAATAATCACAATCAAGTTATTATATTTTTCAAATGTCCATTAGTTTGACATTCATGATTCATGAATAAAGGGTAAAATAATTGTTTTTTTAAAGTAATTTCCACCAACAAGCTTCACTATATGATTATCGTAATTTATAATACATTTATTGTAAATTCACTGTAACGTATAAAATTTTCAACCCAGATTCGGGATTTAAAAAAAAAAACAAAAATAAAATAATAAAATAAAATGTTTAACACAGATTAATAAAAAATATAAAATTTTCAACCCAGATTCTGGGTTTTAATGAGGAAAACCCGTTTGAGCTAAAAGAAATTATAAAGCTTCTCGTAATGGTTAAGGAGAAATGAACCCCGACTTGAGGTTCTGCACTAAAGTGAACCCTGTTTTAGGGTTTAAAATATAAAAAAAACTTCCCCGAATTTTAGGGTTGAGTCAGCCGTTAGCTGTTTACTGTTTACTGTTAAGCTAGAAGCTGTTTACTGTTTACTGTTGAGGTAAAAGCTGTTTACTCGCGCCGCCTAGGTTGCTCTAACATANCTCTATTCTGCTGCTATTCTGGTGGAATTCTGCCTCTATTCTGCTGCTATTCTGGTGGAATTCTGCCTCTATTCTGCTGCTATTCTGGTGGAATTCTGCCTCTATTCTGCTGCTATTCTGGTGGAATTCTGCCTCTATTCTGCTGCTATTCTGGTGGAATTCTGCCTCTATTCTGCTGCTATTCTGGTGGAATTCTGCCTCTATTCTGCTGCTATTCTGGTGGAATTCTGCCTCTATTCTGCTGCTATTCTGGTGGAATTCTGCCTCTATTCTGCTGCTATTCTGGTGGAATTCTGCCTCTATTCTGCTGCTATTCTGGTGGAATTCTGCCTCTATTCTGCTGCTATTCTGGTGGAATTCTGCCTCTATTCTGCTGCTATTCTGGTGGAATTCTGCCTCTATTCTGCTGCTATTCTGGTGGAATTCTGCCTCTATTCTGCTGCTATTCTGGTGGAATTCTGCCTCTATTCTGCTGCTATTCTGGTGGAATTCTGCCTCTATTCTGCTGCTATTCTGGTGGAATTCTGCCTCTATTCTGCTGCTATTCTGGTGGAATTCTGCCTCTATTCTGCTGCTATTCTGGTGGAATTCTGCCTCTATTCTGCTGCTATTCTGGTGGAATTCTGCCTCTATTCTGCTGCTATTCTGGTGGTATTCTGCCTCTATTCTGCTGCTATTCTGGTGGTATTCTGCCTCTATTCTGCTGCTATTCTGGTGGTATTCTGCCTCTATTCTGCTGCTACTATGGTGGTATTCTGCCTCTATTCTGCTGCTACTATGGTGGTATACTACCTCTATTCTGCTGCTACTATGGTGGTATTCTACTTCTATTCTGCTTCTATTCTGGTAGAATTCTTCCTCTATTCTGCTGCTATTCTGGTGGTATTCTACCTCTATTCTGCTGCTATTGTGGTGGTATACTACCTCTATTCTGCTGCTATTCTGGTGGTATTCTACTTCTATTCTGCTTCTATTCTGGTAGAATTCTGCCTCTATTCTGCTGCTATTCTGGTGGTATTCTACCTCTATTCTGCAGCAATTCTGGTGGTATTCTACTTCTATTCTGCTTCTATTCTGCCGGTATTGTGCTGCTATTATGTTGGTATTCCACTGGTATTCTGTTGGAATTCTGCTGCCATTATGCTGGAATTTTGTTGGTATTCTGTTTTTATTTCCCTGCCATTCTGCTGGTATTCTGCCGCCATTCTGTTGCTCCTCCGCGAGTCTTGTGAGAGAATAATAGCAGGATAGCGTCGTATCCCAGGTTTCACGTTCCTTTATTCCAATATTAAATCCACACAAAATTTTTCCCGCAAGCCACGTGGGAAATTTTTTAATCTTTTATTTGCTGTCCAGGCATCAGTGAAATATTTCTTCTGCAAATTTTCTGAATTTTTGCGAATCCTTTTATTCATCGAACTAAATTTAAGAAAAATTTTTGACCAAAAAAATTCGAAATGAAGAATAGAAAATTGTGAACTTGAACAAATGATCGAAGAGTATTAATAAAAAAATTATTTAATTATCGTTACAATTATGCCAATATTAAAAGTTTGACATTTTGCAGGCATCGAGACGATCAAGAATATAGAAGAATAATTTTTACTGGAAAATATTTTAAATATATTTATTGTTAAAAAATTTCAAATGTAGCAATTGAATGCGGAAAATAGAAAAATTTATTATAAAAAGACACTTTAAATATATAAAGACAGCACGTAGATCGAAAAATTCAACACAAAAAGCGCTTCATTACTACAATTAAAATAAGACACGAATAAAAATTCTAAATATTATTTTTATAACGGTAGAATTAAACAAAAATATATTCAAATAAAGTATTTCTCACCATTAGTTGAGAATGATGCAAATAACCTGTCGCAACGCAGCTCCGTGGCCTACGGAAATGGGCCCAATTTTGTCAAATTGGGGATGCAGCGGCCAATTTGGTGTTCCTATTAGCTCCATGCAGTTCATATTTGCTCCATGAAGTTTCTATTTGCTCCATGCAGTTCCTATTTGCTCCATGCAGTTCCTGTTTGCTCCATGCAGTTCCTGTTTGCTCCAATTTGCGCGTGTTTGCTCCCCTGCTCCAGCATGGAGATTCTACTCAGCAAGAATATTTCAAAATTTTCAATTTTCATGCGATTTTCATAGATGAATATAAAATATTATATTGTACTTATAATATATATTATTATTATATATTATATATTATTATTTATATAAAATATAAATAATATTCAATATACCTCCTATATTGTATTTTAATTCTGGTATTGCTTATAACATAATATCAATATTATTCAGCATTGATATCTCTGATTATATCCGATATTGTATTTTATTTCGAGTATTGCATATAACATAGTATTGATATCTCTGATAATCTTCTATATTGTATTTTAATTCGAGTATTGCATATAACATAATATCAATATTATTCAGTATTGCTATCTCTGGTAATCTCTGATACAGTATTTTAACGCGGGTCTGACGCCCATGCAATATCGGGTCCAATAAACGCTGTGAAATCTCTGACGCATTGCCGTTACTGGAGAGAACTTGAGAGCTGCTCAAGCGCTCAGAGATCTTGAGAGCTTCTCAAGCGCTCAGAGATCTTGAGAGCTTCTCAAGCGCTCAGAGATCTTGAGTTTGAGTTGAAAAAACGGGCTCTACGGCGAAGTGAGTTGAAACAAGAGCGCTAGTGTAAAGGGAGTTGAAACAAGAGCACTACTGTAAAGTGAGTTGAAACAAGAGCGCTACTGTAAAGTGAGTTGAAACAAGAGCGCTACTGTAAAGTGAGTTGAAACAAGAGCGCTACTGTAAAGTGAGTTGAAACAAGAGCGTTACTGAAAAGTGAGTTGAAACAAGAGCGTTACTGAAAAGTGAATTGAAACAGGAGCGTTGCTGTAAAGTGAGTTGAAACAAGAGCTTTACTGTAAAGTGAGTTGAAACAAAAGCTTTACTGTAAAGTGAGTTGAAAAATGGAACTATTGTTCTGTGAAATGAAAAAAAGGACGAAATGACAAATCAAGCGTGTAGGGCCGCGGCTGTCGATGGCCCGTAACTGCTAACTTCATGAGAACTTCTGTCCCTGCTATACGCATTCCCATTCCCTGCTATACGCACTCTCATTCCCTGCTATACGCACTCTCATTCCCTGCTATACGCATTCCCATTCCCTGCTATACGCACTCTCATTCCCTGCTATACGCACTCCCATTCCCTGCTATACGCACTCCCGTTCCCTGCTATACGCACTCCCATTCCCTGCTATACGCACTCCCATTCCCTGCTATACGCACTCCCATTCCCTGCTATACGCACTCCCATTCCCTGCTATACGCACTCCCATTCCCTGCTATACGCACTCCCATTCCCTGCTATACGCACTCCCATTCCCTGCTATACGCACTCCCATTCCCTGCTATACGCACTCCCATTCCCTGCTATACGCACTCCCATTCCCTGCTATACGCACTCCCATTCCCTGCTATACGCACTCCCATTCCCTGCTATACGCACTCCCATTCCCTGCTATACGCACTCCCATTCCCTGCTATACGCACTCCCATTCCCTGCTATACGCACTCCCATTCCCTGCTATACGCACTCCCATTCCCTGCTATACGCACTCCCATTCCCTGCTATACGCACTCCCATTCCCTGCTATACGCACTCCCATTCCCTGCTATACGCACTCCCATTCCCTGCTATACGCACTCCCATTCCCTGCTATACGCACTCCCATTCCCTGCTATACGCACTCCCATNATATATAGCAGCAGCTGTACACCTGCGTATATATAGCAGCAGCTGTACACCTGCGTATATATAGCAGCAGCTGTACACCTGCGTATATATAGCAGCAGCTGTACGCCTGCGTATATATAGCAGCAGCTGTACTCCTGCGTATATATAGTAGTAGCTGTACGCCTGCGTATATATAGCAGCAGCTGTGCACCTGCGTATATATAGCAGCAGCTGTACACCTGCGTATATATAGCAGCAGCTGTATACCTGTGTATATATAGCAGTAGCTGTACGCCTGCGTATATATAGCAGCAGCTGTACTCCTGCGTATATATAGCAGCAGCTGTACACCTGCGTATATATAGCAGCAGCTGTATACCTGCGTATATATTGCAGCAGCTGTACACCTTCGTATATATAGCAGCAGCTGTACACCTGCGTATATATAGCAGCAGGTGCGCGTATCGCTGCTGCGGCAACAGCTGCTTCGTTTTTTTCTGTCACCTGTCGTTTTCTTCACTTACATTCCTACATTTCCCGACCCAGCTAATAATTATGGCCGATTTATCACCGGCTGCATATTAGTTCACAATTAGTATACTCGGGCTAATTATTTAATTTGTATTCATGTGATCCGTTTGAATACTCGTATGTTCCTTATAATTGTGTAGTTTTAGCATTAATTATACAGTTTCTGTGTAGGAAAAAATGTAGCGTCCAGCACACTTCATGAATCTACTTCTCTTGTGCCAAGTTATTTTTTTTAATTTATAGGATGGTTATAGGTTAATTTATAGGATTTTTATTTAGTTAATTTATGGGATTTATGGGACTTAATTAATTATTTATTTGACGTCTCACTTAATTAATTATTCATTAACGCCTCAATTATTCACGTGTCAATATTTTGAGTAGAAACATAGCAGTGGAAATTAATTGAAAATTTATTTCCCTCAGTGGTAAAACTAATGATATGTCTGCAAATTTCGTATTTTCTTCATAATAGAACATTGGTACAGTAAAGCGTTTATGATTATTTTACAATGTAATCACAACTTCTTACAACATCTTCAAATGAATTATTTTCAGCAATGAATATTTTGAACGATCAATCTTCTTCAACAATAAATTTTTCCTCCTTGATTTTTAGCAATGGTTATAATGATATCCTATATTGTATTATGGTATANTGTAAAATTCTATGAAATTTATTTAAAACTTCAATTTTGTCAATATGGCTGTAAAATATTTTTATGCCATCGATAAACCAAAAAATTTTCAAATTAGTAAACCTATATTTAAATTTCTTTAGAATAAAATTTAATATTTGTGAATTATTTATTACATATAATCAAAATCTTCACTTAAACTTTGACCTGAACCCAGCCCTTACGTGAAATTCTGCATACAAAAAAATTTAACCTGAGTAATCAAATTGCAAGACAATTTATTTCTATAGTTTTTTAACGGCCGCATAGGAGAGAGCGTCTCGCGCTCGATTTTTTTCGAAATCTCGGCTCTGTTTTTTTATGAAAAAAATCCACTTTTAATGGAACTCGAAGATGCAATTGCAATTTCAAGATTTGGTCAACGTTAAGAAACCGCACACATAAGAATAAATGTCTCAAATTGTCTCAATAGTGGCCCACTTTCTTACCCACACCGTGATCAGACAACGCACGTAGCACTGATACGCACCTTTTCTCGGTCAAACTGGGTCAGGGTGACCCACAAGAATAAAAAGTGAATCGCTATCTGGAAATGACGCATCCATTATTTTGAGTGCGAGCTCCGGCGGTTAGCATGCAAAATTGCCTTCAATTATGGGAATCTGGAATGGGTTTGGGAATTGGAACGCCGTTCCAGATGAGGGAAGGTGGATTGGTTATTGACATTAGACATGATCATGTCTATGACCGATATCATGTCCATGTAAGACTAAAATTAAATCAAGTCACATATTTAAGTTTAATAGACTTTCAATTATTAAAACTGAGATTAAGAAACTTGAAAAATCGTGTTCAAGTTCCATTTACTCTATTATTAGTTGTAAATATCCTTTTCAATGTACAAAAAATTAAAGTGAACAAAAGGAAATTTTTCCTCCCGAAATTATTAAATCAAATAGACTGTGACTATAAGAATTTTTAAAAATGTAAATGACTAAAACTCTTCAGAAAAATCATTAGAGTAACTAAAATGGCGGCCGTCTTCCCCAGAGGAAGTAATCTCAACTTGAGAGGTTAATTTGGTGCAGCAATTGTGGTGGGGAATGAGAGGAATTATTAATTCCTGCGCTCTGATGGGAGTGAATATTAGGCCTATACCTGCACTATAGGCCTATACCTGCTCTATAGGCCTATACCTGCTCTATAGGCCTATACCTGCTCTATAGGCCTATACTTCTTCAAGTCGATTTCTCGTGTATTATTTGTGTGGTACTCTGATAATTTGTTCCTGCTACATGTCTGGCATTGTTACTTGTACTGCTATGGTGGAATTGCATACGTAGCCCTCAGAATGATGATTGCAAGAAGCAATATCAGTAAATCCAAAAGCATCGGATTTGAAATTAGAGAATTTTTTTATCGATTTCATTCTAAAAGTGGCCATCGTTGGCTCAACGATGCGCCACCGGTGCCAATGTCTAGTTTTTGCTGAAGAAGAGCTATGGGTAGGGTGGCTATGGGCAGGTTATAGGTGGCGGATAGTTTTGCCTTTTGCCGGGCAAAACTGGGTCACGATGACCCACACAAGGGCAAAGAAGTGCGTCGCTATTCGAACAAAGTTTCTTCATTTTTTTTGGGTGTGTGTTGCCCAAAAGCCACACAGATGCAGTTTAATTTATTTTTTTAATGTTTTCCTAAGTATCCACGCAATAATTATTTCTATATGTGATACGCGCACTCAGGGGAATGAATGGGCCAAATTGCCCAAATAGTGACACAATTTCTTAACAGCACGAGCAGAGAGCAGACGTAGCACTGATGTGTGCTCCTGCCAGGCCGAACTGGATTAGGA
>NW_025939186.1:46264-67166 GCF_000764305.2 Hyalella azteca | reverse complement strand
CAGCACCAGCACCATCTGTGCACCAGCAGCACCAGCACCATCTGTGCACCAGCAGCACCAGCACCATCTGTGCACCAGCAGCACCAGCACCATCTGTGCACCAGCAGCACCAACACCATCTGTGCACCAGCAGCACCAGCACATCAGCCGACTGGTAGGTCTGAAACTCATTTTAATTTCCTCAAATTTTGCGTTTAAGTCTTAATTTTTTCCTTACATATAAAAACATTCATTTTTCAATTTAATATATAATTAAAAACATAAATTTCTCTAATAGTCAATTCATAAGAAATAAATTGAATATTTCAATTCAATTGTAGTCCATTAAAATTATTTAATGACATTTTGGAATATAATAATATAGAATATTTTTTCGTAAATGATGAGCTATAGATATATTTATTTGTTTTATATAAATATATTGAGAGATTTTTATATTAATTGTTTTAGGCACTGTGGTTAATGAATTTAATTTATATAAGTGCACCCTATCGATGGTGCAATAATTGGGTACAATGTGCACAATATATTTGTAGAATGACAGAGTTTTAAAATGTGTAAAAAAAGTATGACGGAGAGCACCTGGGAAAACGTCACCACTGCACCGGAGACCTGGCCGAGGGTGCGGTGAATATTGTCCTGTCACGGCAGTAGCGGTTCACTCCTACTGTGTGATGAGGGCAGTACTCACTGCACCTTCACTGCACCACTCCATCGTCACTACATCACTGCATCTTCTCGGTACCTTCACTGCTTCATTGCATCTTAGTTACACAACTGCATCTTCACTAAATCACTGCACCTTCACTGCAGCACTGCATTTTCACGATACATTCACTGCCCTACCTACATAAAAATTCGGGGACCGCCAATGCTTCGGCCGAATAGTCCATACGTTCGGCGCAAAGTTATTCTGGGTCTTATTGGCCCCCGATTACAATTAGTTTCTGGTCAGAATCTCCTTTCCGACTTGATTGTCGCCTGAAAGCATGAGAAGAGTTGGCCGAGCCGAGTCACATCGAGCTTGCCAGCTGTCCAGAGGCTGCCTTTCAAACCCTGAGCAGAAGCGGACATGAGCGGCTGATTTTCGCGCTCCCCGAGTCCTGGGCGGCACCTGATGCAGAGTCAGGCCCGCATCAAAAATATTTTTTATGGACTGCACCTGCACTGCACCACTGAATCTTCACTGCACCGTCACTGCACCACCGCATCTTTATTGCACCACTGCACCGTGTTGCTCTGAACAATTTCCCTTAGTAGATGTGAGAAACACGCTTGAGAAGCCATGATAATTGTGTTGTAAGCGAAAGCCAAGGTAACTCAAGAGCTTTATTAAACAAGAACGTAACATCCTGGAACAAAATAACACTACTATAAAACAGGAAAAACGGCAACGTAAAGGGAATATATTCATGTATGAAGGCCTTACAGATAAAGAAACTATTTACAGATTACTTACAAGGAGAACAGTAGGTAGTTGTAGGTCTTGAACGTACAAGAGCCGAGTCAATGCTAACAATGGTCACTAGTTCTAGAGCGAAGTAACTTACTCGTAGGAACTATAGTACGGAATACTATGTACATGTGGGTGATATAACAGAAATTTCATGACAAATTGTGTGCCGTTTCCCTTGACATTTAAAATAATTTTCTTATCATCAGTAATGATTAATGAGCCTCCAAGTCTCAAATGGTTTAGTGGCTACGTTAGCCAGGTATCCTACAGGTCATAGGATATCTTAGGATATTTTAGGATATCTAGTTTTCACTCAAGAAGTCCATGTTCACCTTCCGGCATAGGACGGTCTTTTTATGGTGAAAAATTTCTTCATTATTTTCTTTTAATTTAAATTCGGAAAAACTTCATGCTTTTTGTGAGTTCAACAGTGAGTGTATGCAGCGACGGATCGGAAAAATGTTATTTTATTCTTCGAAATTTTTATGTAGTCTTAAACATTGGTTTTTGTTATTAGCAAATGCTCAAAATATGATGCGATTATTATTATTGGTTTCCTTAATGTAAATTTGGATTCATTTTCAGCAGCGGCATCTTTTTAAATTTTCGCAGTCGGAATTAGAATTTTATTCAATCGTATATTCGGAAAAGTGAATTGCAATTTCATGGCAGAATTCAGGTGCCTAATGGGAAGTGAAGGCGTCTAATATAAGGTGCCTAATCCAATTGGAATGGGAACTTTAGTTCAAAGTTGCAGTGAACTTTGCGAGGTTCGGACGAGTTTGGAATGCGTTAAAGTTGAACACATGCATGTTGAAAAGTTGAACTGACGTCAGTTGAATACATCATAGTTGAACACATGCAATTTTCGTCGTGTAATCTTTAAAATAATTGTCATTTGTCGATATTTAAAAGAATTATGTATGAAATTTGGTGAAGTTAACATTTGGTTTACGCATTTTGTTGGTAATTTGATGTATGTTACATCATCACTCATCATTCCCCATCATCACCCAGAATCACCACATCATCACCCATCATCACCCAGTATGGATGATAAAGTTCTAAAGTTGCCCAACTTGCCGGCATCTCAAGACGAAGTTCGCCTAAACTTCGCCGCTCAAATATTGGCAAAAATCAACCCAAGTTCTCTTGGGTTGAAAAAGTTTGAGCTCGCAAGAGGGCCGATTGTGTTGTGTTGTGTAGCCTGTGTGTTGTGTAGTCTGTGTGTTGTGTAGTCTGTGTGTTGTGTAGCTTGTGTGTTGTGTAGCCTGTGTGTTGTNTCATCACCCAGTATCACCCCATCATCACCCAGTATCACCCCATCATCACCCAGTATCACCCCATCATCACCCAGTATCACCCCATCATCACTCAGTATCACCCCATCATCAAACAGCATCACCCCTGCAACATCACTCAGCATCACCCCATCATCACCCATCATCACCCCATCATCACCCAGTATGGATGATAAAGTTCCAAAGTTGCACAACTTGCCGGCATCTCAAGACGAAGTTCGCCTAAACTTCGCCGCTCAGATATTGGCAAAAATCAACTCAAGTTCTCTTGGGTTGAAAAAGTTTGAGCTCGCAAGAGGGCCGATTGTGTTGTGCTGTGTAGCCTATGTGCTGTGTAGCCTGTGTGCTGTGTAGCCTGTGTGTTGTGTAGCCTGTGTGTTGTATTGCCTGTGTGTTGTGTAGCCTGTGTGTTGTGTAGCCTGTGTGTTGTATTGCCTGTGTGTTGTGTAGCCTGTGTGTTGTGTAGCCTGTGTGTTGTGTAGTCACTATATGCCTATACCTGCCATATAGGCCTATACCTGCACTATATGCCTATACCTGCACTATAGGCCTATACCTGCCATATAGGCCTATACCTGCTCTATAGGCCTATACCTGCTCTATAGGCCTATACCTCCACTATAGGCCTATACCTGCCATATAGGCCTATAACTGCCATATAGGCCTATACCTGCTCTATAGGCCTATACCTGCACTATTAAAAGACAATTCTGAAGCGGTTCAACCGACCCACATAAAATTCATACATCCACTGCACAGTTGAGAAATTAATGAATTTTTTAAGATGCTGTTCTCTAATGAATCATGAATAATATTCCCGGGAAACCGAATTAAAAAACTAATGAATTGCCAAAGAATTTAAAAGCTGAGAAAACGTCTAGTAAATTCATTATACCCTCATTTTAAAATTTTTGGAGACCAGCGCCATAATTAATTAAAAATATATATAGAGTACAGGTACAATCAGCAATGAAATCAAATTATACACGAAAGATATTAAAACTTAAGTAATAAGAAAACGAGAACGGTACATAAAATCTAATGATTTACATTTCAAGAGTATAAGAACTGTACGCATTATTAAGACAAGGTCCTTATCTTCTTAGCTTGATTGTAATTTAATTCTTTACATTTTAGGGAGGTGAATGAATTTTTTAATTTAGGTGACATTCATTGTTGAATCATGATAGTTTTTAACGGAAAATCAATTTTCAAAAGGCTTAACTCAATCCCTTTGTATGCAAACGACCATTGCCCTGTTTGAATTGAATGAATTGCCCGGTTTGAACTGTTTGGCCCAGTTTGAACTGAATGGCCCAGTTTGAACTGAATGGCCCAGTTTGAACTGAATGGCCCAGTTTGAACTGAATGGCCCAGTTTAACTGAATGGACCAGTTTTAACTGAATGGCCCAGTTTAACTGAATGGACCAGTTTTAACTGAATGGCCCAGTTTGAAGTGAATGGCCCAGTTTGATTGGCCCCTCAAGTCGAAGAATTCATCAATTTTTCCACTGGAAACAGGTTGAGTGAATTTCAGAGGTTCAGTAAATTCAGAAGAGAGTTTTCTTGTAATAACTTCCATGATTCAACACTGAATATCAGTGAATGTGAAGAATTCATCAAGACTAAACATTCATTTGATTCACCAGACAGACATTGACTGTTTAGATTTCAAAGCCGCCAATTAAGCCGTTTCAGTGCTTCAATAATAAAACTGCTCGCTCCTCATTTGAGAATTGGAAAGCCCTTTTGAGAAATGGTTTTATGTTAATAACTTCCATGATTCGACACATTATATCGCTTAATTCGACGAATTCATTATCTTTCCAACATTGCAATGCTTGTATGATTTTAATGGGTGTCAGTTCAACCGTTTATGAATTGTATTTTCCGGGAATAAGTTTCATGCTACCGGTAACATCAAATTTGTAATAAGTGCTCGGATTCTATAATGTTGTCACGAAAACACGTTTTTTGTCATAATGAAATCAAATATTTTTTGTATTTACATGCCTTTATTGGAAGCAATAAGGCCGTAAAGCTAGGTTATATACTAACTGGATTCACTTAAATAATAATTAAATATCAATTAGGTTCGATTTTTTTACTAGTCTTCCCAAGACTTGGACTTTGCGGTTCTTCCTCTGTAACTGCAGCTGAATCTGTACATCAGATGTACAGCTGCAGTCTACCTCTACAACTGCAGCTGAGTCTGTACATTCTGTCTCTTATACACATCTAGATGTGTATAAGAGACAGCTGTTGCGTCGCTGGTGTTGCGTCGCTGCTGTTGCGTCACCACTGTTGCGTCGTCTCTGTTTCGTCACCGCTGTTGCGTCGTCGCTGTTGCGTCGCTGCTGTTGCGTCGCTGCTGTTAATTGCGTCGTCGCTGTTGCGTCGCCGCTGTTGCGTCGCCGCTGTTGCGTCGCCCAAACTTCAATCCGCTGATGAAGTCTGCGCGACAATGCCGGTTCCCGATTCCATTTCGGGATTGGAAATTGTGGGAATGAGGTTTGGGACGCGAGTGGGAATAGGGAATGGTTGAGTGGACGCCGGTTGAGTGTTTGAGTTGAGAGGCTGTCGTATTTGTATTAACAGCAAATAGGCAAACTGGAATGGGGCATTTATTGCAAATGGACAATATGGAATGGGGCCCTTCTAACTAATAGGCAAACTGGAATGGGCACATTTATCAAATATGCAAAACTGGAATAGGCATATTTATTAAATAGGCAAACAGGAAGAGGGCACTTCTAGCAAATTGGCATGCTCGTATTGTACATTTATAGCTAAAAGGTCATTCTGAACTGAACACACTTATAAAATTTTTCAACTGAAAATTGGCACTTCTTCATAAAATCAAATTAAGCTTTATGGACAAAAATCTAGATGATAACGCTGGATAAATTCATGTTAATAACATAATGTTTGGCTCTCAATAAGTTTATGTTGAAAACATAATTTTGGCTCTGAATAAAATCATGTAGACAACATTGTTTGGCGCTGAATAAATTCATGTTGATACCACCATGTGTCGGTGAAGCGTGGGTCAAACGTTCGGGTTGAATATATAGTTGGAACGTTTGTTGTGGACGTTCCGTTTGAACGTTTAATGTTAATGTTCATAGGGAAAGTTTTACAGGACGTTTAAGGTGACGTGGGGTGAACGTTTACTGTTAAATTTCAGCGTGAAATTATAACGCAAATGAAAAACCCGGTGAATATCTTTCTAAGCAAGAAATATAGTTGTATGGCAGTCATGTATTTGTCTTAATAATTAATTTTTATTGTATTAATGAAAATTATTTTTTTTTCAGGAACGGCGAGCTTGCTTCAGTTGTCAAAAGTTGCACACCAACACAAGGGCGGATTGAGTGGCGCAAAGTAGTGAATAAACCTAGCTAAATCCAGCCAAGATTAGCAGCTAAATCCAGCCAAGATTAGCAGCCAAATCCAGCCAAGATTAGCAGCCAAATCCAGCCAAGATTAGCAGCCAAATCCAGCCAAGATTAGCAGCCAAATCCAGCCGAGATTAGCGGCCAAATCCAGCCAATAAACGGATTTCAACAGCAAAAATTGACATTTGTCAACAACCAAAATCAGCGGGCGTCACTTATCGAAATCGAAGTATATCAACAGCCTAAATAAACAGATGTCAACAGCCAAAATAAGTGGATTTAAACAGTCATTATCAATGGATTTCAACAGTTAAAATCAACATACATCAACAGTCAAAATCACCTGATGGCAGCATCTAAAATCAACATGTAAAGTCTACGACTATCAACAGTCAAATTCAAGGACGGATATCAACATTGAAATTCAACAGATGTGAGCAGTCAAAATGAGCGGATGTCAACAAAATGTCAACGGATACTGCCGTTATTCAGGGTCATCTTTTTCAGTGTTTATCGTACAATGTATTCACTCAATGTATTTTATAGATGAATTTAGTTGCATTTTGAAAAAAATCTTTCATTATACACGATAAAATTGTGCGGAACGGATCTAATAGTCGAGCGATAATAGATAATAAGTAATGTTAACTGTCGTTCTATATGAGTATTTATAGTATAATAAATACTAACCATACTAATAATGATAATACTAATAACCTAATGATCATCTAACTACCATTACCATGGTATGACTTAGGACCATCGATCATATGATGCTTCGATGCTTTATAATATAGAAATGTTTACATACAATACTCTTAGTTAGGGATAAATACCATTCTATTAGTTAAGAATAAATACCATATTATTAGTTAAGAATAAAAACAGTAATATTAGTTAGGAATAAATACCATAATATTAGTTAAGAATAAATACCATATTATTAGTTAAGAATAAAAACAGTATTATTAGTTAAGAATAAATACCATAATATTAGTTAAGAATAAATACCATATTATTAGTTAAGAATAAAAACAGTATTATTAGTTAAGAATAAATACCATAATATTAGTTAAGAATAAATACCATATTATTAGTTAAGAATAAAAACAGTATTATTAGTTAAGAATAAATACCATAATATTAGTTAAGAATAAATACCATATTATTAGTTAAGAATAAAAACAGTATTATTAGTTAAGAATAAATACCATAATATTAGTTAAGAATAAATACCATATTATTAGTTAAGAATAAAAACANTGCACGTGGTGCACGTGGTGCACGTGGTGCACGTGGTGCGTGGTGCGTGGTGCACGTGGTGCGTGGTGCACGTGGTGCACGTGGTGCGTGGTGCACGTGGTGCGTGGTGCGCGTGGTGCGTGGTGCGCTATGTATGGTATATACATGCGGCATGCATGTATATACCGCTTATATTATCGTTGTACAAACATATATATACCAGGTATTTTCATACATATAATTGTATAGGACATGTACCGCTTACATTCCTGTATAAAATTTGGGTATGTTTTGTTTTTCATACAAAGTTTACTTTTTGTCTTCCAATTTATTAGAAATAAAGAAAATTGTTTATATAACATACAAATTTTCAGGTCTCCTGTCACACTTGTATATTGTATATACGTTTAGAAATACGTGAGCGAATATATGTGCTATAGAAATGTACAAAGCGTACGTAGCGTGCAACTTGTACATTTTTTCAATCATTGTGTTTGAGCGCTGAAGAAAACTTTTATATTAATAAGAAGTGAAAAAATCTGATCGTTTAGTCAAATATCACTTATGTAGTAATATATTTATTATGTAGTATTATATATTACATTTGCATTAATCTCATTAACGTGCCACTAACGTAATTAATATTTAATCAAATATTAAGCACCTAATTATTTACTCACATAGTGCATTCTCATTATTACTAAATATTTAATCAACTACTTAACTACTCGTTCTGTATTGAGTAGTTATTCTCTCTCGGCGCGGTTCCGTTTCATTTCAGATTCGTTGCGATGCTGCGAATTTCTGCCGTCAAAGAACCATAAGCGAAACATTAACAATAAACCTGATCAATAATTGTTGCCAGCCCATTAACAATAATTGTCAGCAATAATGAGGTCAACTTGTTAATTATTTCCCCACTTAACTACTCTCATCTACTTAATTTTTTTTCCTACTTAATAGCATCATTCAACCCACGTAATAAATGTCATAATCACAAATTCTTAATCAACACTACCGCTAATTAGATATTAACGAAAATGTTAATTTAAATGATTTGAAGGATTAATATAAAGAAATATTCAATAACACTTACCGCGGGAATAATCAAGTGAAAATCAGCTTGTTATTTGCCCCTTGTAATATATTATTTGTCTATAATACTTTTTTCCGACGAGTATAATTACTTGCACTGAAAAAATAACTTTACATGCCAATTAGAACCTAATTAGGAAACGTAGTTTTCTTTAATAGATCATGCTAATTAGTTATTAGATAAGGTTATTATCAATTACGGGTGCAGCCGGGTTATCAACACAGACCAACAGTCACACTAAACAACACCATCACGCAGTCACACTAAACAACACATTCATCATACCACACACACATGAAACCATGATCCTAGGTGTCACTTACAACACTTCTATGTCTTTCGGGCCACACATACTGGACATCAAAACAAAATGCAGACCTAGGCTAAACACACTAGAGCTCTAACTCTATTGTACAAACAATATACTGGACTATGCAAGTCCAGCCTGGGCTCTCATTATTTCACCCACACTTCACAAACACCTACAAACCATACAAAACACAGCCCTCAGAATCGCACTTGGCAGCACTCAAACCACACCATCCAGTTATGTCCATGCAGAAACCAAAGTCGTCCTTCTGAAAAAACATCTTGATATAAAAGGCGCCCAAATCCTTGCATCAGCACTCCACAACCTCCTCAGTCCCTGCCATCACTTTCAACATTTACCCCCTACACCCAGACAAATTGCCAACACTCCATACAACTACTATCTCACAATTATTAATTCCATACCCCCTCCTACAGACCCAGCAAACTTCATCAAATAGATACACACACATCTAACCCGGAACTACTCACATAAATATATACTCACACTTCTAACTCTCGAATCCATCAATCGACAATATATTTGACGACAGAACCAGACAACAGCCATTCAGAACAGCAGTTGGGCCGTACAGACAGGGTGCACCTCAGCAGACTCCGCTGTGGTCACCATCCCTCACTATACTCCTAAAAACATACATCACTATACTCCTAGTCCTACATACATCCCTCACTATACTCCTACAAAAACCCCCTGGATAGCACCCACTCGGACCTTTGCCCCCAGAGTTATGCACTCATGAAAGGACTATGATCGGACGGATGTTAGTCGTGATCGGACCTATGCACAGAGTCATGCCATCATGAAAGGACCATGACCGGACGGATGTTAGTCATGATCGGACCTATGCCCACAGAGTTATGCACTCATGAAAGGACTATGATCGGACGGATGTTAGTCGTGATCGGACCTACGCCCACAGAGGCATGCACTCATGAAAGGACTATGATCGGACGGATGTTAGTCGTGATCGGACCTATGCCCACAGAATCATGCACTCATGAAAGGACTATGATCGGACGGATGTTAGTCGTGATCGGACCTATGCCCACAGAGTTATGCACTCATGAAAGGACTTTGACCGGACGGATGTTAGTCATGATCGGACCTATGCACAAAGTCAGGCATAACATCCGTAGCGCAGCTATGGTTCGAGTCGGCGCGAGGGACATGGCATGTCCGGGACTCGGGGAACATAAAAATACATCAATACATCAAATTATGGTTAATTGGTAATCGGGGTGATTAGTGTGTTCATAATTGGGGTTGTTAGTGTGCTCATAATTGGTGTGATTAATGTGTTTGTAATTGAAGTTAAATAAACTACCTCAGCGTTTTGAATCACTTCTAGTGATATTAATGCACCAAATATTATTAATATCCCAACCCTTTTTATGAAAGGTTCTATTTCTATTGATGTAACTTTTTCACATTTTTATTAATTAGGTATTAGAATTTGCCGTATCATTTGCCATACTTTTTATGTAAGACGAATCATTTCATTTGGTGAATTGATAAGTTGCACGATAATTTAGACGCAACAAAAATTTTTTTTAATATAATTTCTGATAAAGTAAAAAATATTGTATCAAGTTTCGTTAATTGAATAAATAGCCCCATGAATATGTATATAATGTGATATATTACTGATATATTATCATTGATTATTTATTGATCATTAAAACCATACTTTCGGTGCTGTAGGTGAGCGTAGACTAAGATGCGTATAGTATGACGTATATATTATACGCTTGCAATAAGATGCGTATATTATGACGTATATATATTATTAAAACAAGATGCGTATATTATGCGTATATACGCATGTTTTAAGATGTGTATTTTACGGCCAACATACGCATGTAATAACATGCTTATACTATGGCGCATATACGCATGTAAATAGATGCGTATATTATGGAATATATAAGGACGTTTTGAGACGCTTTCAAGCCGCTCCGTTACTTTACATTCTAAGGCCACTAAATTTTGGTGAAATGCTTAATCGTGAGAATTGTGAATTTGTATGTGTAACTAATGTGTTGATGTGTAACTAATGTGTTGATGTGTAACTAATGTGTTGATGTGTAACTAATGTGTTGAGGTGTAACTAATGTGTTGATACAACCGCTTCTTGCTTGTGCTGTGGTTGAGAAAATGTTTCAATTGATATTAATAATTTGACCCAATTGTTTTTTTTAAAGTCCAGAAACATATTCACGTCATTCACCTGAAATGGCTTGAATGTGCAGACTTGGACTGAACACACAGTGCACACATCACACAGGTTTCTGTTTCCTGTATGGACTTCAAGGGAACACAAACATTATTTTTAACATAAATGATGATAAATGAGAAATGATAAATGTCCTTTTAAAAGAGATGCATTGATATAAATGATAAATGCCCTTCTTGGACTGAACACACAGTGCACACATCACACAGGTTTGTGTTTCCTGTATGGACTTCAAGGAAACACAAACACTATTTTTAACATAATTCATTTACAGGAAATTTTGTGGGCACACAATACTCATTTCTGTGTAATTGTCACTACAATTTACACTGTTCATGTTGTTATTGTAAATGTCGGGTTTGTTTGGAGAAAAAAGACAGCATCTACAAAACTCTTCAAGGATCATCTTCCGTTGATCTGATGTAAAATGTTAATTTCATGTAAAATGTTGATCTCATGTAAAATTTTGATCTCTTGTAAAATGTTTATTTCATGTAAAATGTTGATCTCTTGTAAAATGTTTATTTCATGTAAAATGTTGATCTCTTGTAAAATGTTGATTTCATGTAAAATGTTGATCTCATGTAAAATGTTGATTTCATGTAAAATGTTGACCTCATGTAAAATGTTGATTTCATGTAAAATGTTGATCTCTTGCAAAATGTTTATTTCATGTAAAATGTTGATCTATTGTATAATTTTTATTTCAGGTAAAATGTTGATTTCATGTAAAATGCTGACCTCCTCTAAAATGTTTATTTCATGTAAAATGTTGACCTCCTGTAAAATGTTGATTTCATGTAAAATGTTGATCTCCTGTAAAATGTTGATTTCATGTAAAATGTTGACCTCGTGTAAAATGTTGATTTCATGTAAAATGTTGACCTCCTGTTAAATGTTGATTTCATGTAAAATGTTGATCTCTTGCAAAATGTTTATTTCATGTAAAATGTTGATCTATTGTAAAATTTTTATTTCAGGTAAAATGTTGATCGGATGTGTTGTTGATAATACTCGTTATTAAATTAATTGTATGGCCTGTATTTTCCTAATTTTGTTGAAAAAAGTTCAATTTACTTCATTTGTGTATTTTTTCAGAAACTCTGAGGCTGTTTCATTTAATCAAATTGTTTAGTGCACAAAAGAGCTAAATTGACTTAAAGACATACGTATATATATAAGATATATAATATATATAAGTTATAGGTATAATAAGACATAGGCTATAGCAAGGATACAAGGTTGGTAAATTATAAGCAATAGGCGTGGTATAGTCGTGAGGAATGAGTTATAGGAATGAGTCATAGGAATGAGTTATAGGAATGAGTCATAGGAATGAGTTATAGGAATGATATACGCGATAATCTAGTCATAGATATACAAACTTGGCTATACCAACGTGCCGGAGACTCTAATTTGTACGCTCATATTTTATATGTCTTCGTATATACATACATACTCTAGTTAAAATTAAATAATCATACTCTAGTTAAAATAATTAATCTATTATACAACACTTAGTAATACTTAAATACGTTGCTCTTTCGTAGGTTGCATTTTATCTATGTTATGTACATAATGTTCATTGCATTTGAACAGAATACCGCGTAGGTACAATAAATTCTTCTATAAAACATTACGTTTTCAATTCATTATAAATGCGAATTTTCATTTATGTTGCCTCACTGCCTCTACTCCGCAGGAATTTAATATGAAAACATAATTTGTAAATTCTACAATTTTATCTTTCATTTTAAATATAAAATATTGAAGTAATATACTGCAGGTAATAATATTATAAATATCAAGTTACAAAAGACGAGTTTTTAATCGCGTTAAAATAATTAAGACAGTGATAGTTCATTTTTTGCGCACTAATAACCTAAGTCATCATTCATATAAAAATGAAATTGTATCAGCAATCGTATATTAAACAATAAATTGTGAACAGAAATCTTAAATTTGAATTGTCGTATCCTGTGCAGTTCAAGCTCAATTTGCCTTCATTTATCACTTAACATCCTGAAATTCGTATTTTAGGAATAAATGATTGATATTTTATTTTAATTTATTTTTCCATTCATATTTTTATGTGTTTAAAGTTTCACATAAGAGTTAGTTTAATTTTTGTGTCAGGAAGCACGTGTAACATACGTACATGTGCGGAGGCAAAAATGAGATTGTTAAATACTGGTTCTTACATCCGTGGACTTAGGATGAGCGACTGGAAAGAAAATAGTATTGGAGGATAACTAAGGAAATTATGGAGTAGTTATGTTGAGTTTGTGTATCAAATGCAGAGTAAGTTTCATCACTTTCATGCAACGGTTAAATATTTGTTATAGGTTTTGATTGTGGATAAAAAAATTTTGATTGCGATATAATATCAAATTGGCTTCTCAAAATAGAATAAATTGGAAAATAGACTAATGCATTGAAAATTGAAAAGTGTCATAATTCTTTTGCAGGCCTTGAATTCAATGATTGAATTGTGATTGTCACAATTATGTGATAATGCAGATGAATATCTCTGTACGTGACTTCTCTTTATTTATATTCATTTCAATTTTCTTGTCATAAAAATCGTTTGTACACGAAGGAATGTCTGTAGAGATGCGTTTGTACAAATAAACTTGTATATATTTGAGCTTTGATTTACCAATTTTGAATGTTATAACACCAATTCGATCACAATGTGTAGATAGCACTATTTTTGGTTAAAATAAACTTGGTCTGTGCACGAAATTATTATTAAACTATTAAAAAATGATCATTTTCCAGAAGAGATAATTATCAAACTACCTAAAAATTAAAATTGTAATGATTAGTTTTGAAATATAAAGTGAAAGCGTTTTCAATAAAATTTACATTTCATTTTTGTGTAGATAGCTTGACCAGAAATGATTTCCGTTTAATTTTCCGTCACGGTAGAATAAGAACAACAGCTGATGCTACTTGCGTCCGTATTTACGCTCCGCCTCCATTCGTTCATGGTGCCTCTGTTAAGACAGGCTGCGGACGTAAGGTCTCACGTCTCAGGAATAAAGAAAAGATGCCGGATGAAAATACGTGAAACAAAGTATTGAAATCATATAATAATCTACTACTGCATGCTAAAAAAGCAAAATACTTTATTTGTCTTTGTTATCATTGTCCCATATTTATTATCTGGGTTTAATCATAATCATTCACTCAAGAGTCAAGTCAAAGTCTCAGCAGTCAGCATTATAATTTATTGCAATAATACAGCCACTTATTTGGTTTGAACGTGACACTTTACTTACGTGGTACTTGCTAGATTTGCCACTGTTATTCAAGTTGCATAATGTAGCCATTCAAATTTCAAAGAAATTTAGGCTAATAACTGTTTTATGGTTGAATATTTAGGTTAGTTATGTCAACTGCTGCAACTGTGTTGTGGCAGTTTACTGGCAAACAGGCAATTGGGCAAAGCTGCAACTTTTGTAGACTTTACCTCCAGGACCAGTTGAAGTGACAGTCCAGTTCAGTCAGTCCAGATATACCACTGTGCAGAGAGTGAACGAAGATTTAAAGACCTACGGCGACGCATTATTGGCAAAATTTTTGCCTTCAAAAGATCTTGCCGACACATTTAGATTGAAATTCTTGCATTTAATATATTTCTCAGTCTTCAGCCAACTATTTAGAAAAAAAGTAAGGTTTCCGGTACGTTGGATGGATTACGATGCAGCAAAGCTTGTCCTAAAATCAGTTGCGATGAGTTCCCGCAAAAAATGTAAACAACATCTAAGTAGATCAGGAAAGTATCATGGATGCGCAGGATGGAATTCTAAAAATGTTGGTAGATATATTATTTTCAATCTACCTTTGCCACTTTTTTGGTCCAAAATTTTAGTTAGGATAGAAAAGTTAAAAATAGTTGCACTTGCCACTTGATAGAATCAAAAATGAATGTTATAACACTTTAGGATTTTAATTAGACTAAATAATAGTTCATTAGGAATTTGTCTCTAAGTCAAACACTGCAAATTAACATTCACAAATTAATAGCAAATCACACCAGGGTTGCCACCAATAAGGGTTTAATGCACACTGTGACTGTGGAAGCGATTTTAGGGAGCAAACTCACATTGCCGCTCATGTAATGAAAGCATGCACTGATGCACGCAACTGAGTAATATCTGGATTCTAGTGCCAACGCATCAGAGCATTTCAATACTTACTTGTCAACTATCTTGTATTAAAGAGAGAACTTGTAAATGTAATCACAAATATTGATTGTTTTATTATAAACTAAGTGAGCAGAATCAATTTATAAGCATCATCTGCCAGTGGCTGCAATTCATGTTCAGCATGGAGGCACACGGAAGAATGAGGAGGCTTGGCGAGAGGCAAGTTAGACCGATAGCTCCTGCCACGGTGTTCAGAAACCCGGATGTAGAAGTTACGCGACGTCATTCCAACGTACGTAGATGCACAGTGTGCACATGCAAATTTATATTTTGGAACTGTTTCAAACACAGCATCTTTAATTCCTTGGACATAGTTTCAGATGCACTACCAAAATAGGGCAATGTGCAATAAATAATTTTCTTACTATTGCATTCCCATATATAAATTTGCATGTTTTACTGGTAAATAATTTCAAAATTGGTTCTTTCTTCAGGTATAAGGACGTTATTCCTGCTCGGATGCGATCAAACCTGGTCTATGAGTTCTGTTGTGCACGCTGTGCATCTACGAACGTTGGAATGACGTCGCGTAACTTCTACATCCGGGTTTCTGAACACCGTGGCAGGAGCTATCGTTCTAACTTGCCTCTCGCCAAGCCTCCTCATTCTTCCGTGCGCCTCCATGCTGAACAGTGCGACGTGACTGTATCTGAGAGTGATTTCAGGATACTCAGTTCCACTTCTGGCTGCTTGGATTTGAGAATTTTGGAGTCTCTACATATCTTCAAACAAAAACCATGTCTCAATAATGCGTTTAGCTCATATAATCTGGAAATAGTAAATCGCTAGGATTTTATTTTCTTGTCGTACCCCTAGGACTAAGTTGTTCTTAACTAGTCCTGTTTATTTTGCTTGCAGTGGACAAGGTTGTTGTAAATGCTCAATGGCATGTTCATGGATACGGTAATATCGCATCAATAATATGATAATTGCACATCAATAATATGGTAATTAATGTAAATGGCAATATCGCATCAATAATATGATAATTGCACATCAATAATACTGTACGGTAATTAATCTATATGGCAATATCATATCGATAAAGGAAAAACAAGTGAAAATCACAGAAAATGTCATTTATTCTACCTCTACATCATCTACAATGAAAGAGGAGGACTTCAGAGTACTGTTAGTAATGGATGAGTAAGCTCTGCATGCTTCAAATGTTTTGAAATGAAGTTTTATTCCCATTGTCCCAAGTAGCCCCGATCGACGGGGCTACTCGGGACAATCTTTATTTTGCGTCTGGCACCTTAGGAATAGCATATGGAATTTTTTTGACAATGCCATTCAATAGCCCTTGCAAAGAGCTATAAAATGAGCCTAAATTTGTTTATGAAATGTTTCATCGTAAGAAGTTATTAACAGTTGTTAACAAAAAAACGATTATCTGTCCCAAGTAGCCCCGGTTGACGGTAATTAATTTAACAACAAATCCTGTATGATACTGATGACATTTTGGGCACAAAAACTGATCTTGGTTTAACTGTTATTATTGTTGGTATATCAAAATTTCTTCGTGGTTTTCCAGACGTTCTGTATAAAAAAATGTATGAGCCCAGAGCATATAATTGATGGTATGTAATGGAGGACCTCGTAGCAGTGGTGCAGCAAGAGCTGCGCATCCCAAAGGATTTCATCATCTACAAAGAAGTTGAGCAATGTGTTGAAATTCTTGTTCATCAGGACTGGATTAGGTGAGAAGATTTATAATTTTTTAGAAAATTGCTAGTCTCCTCTGCATCAACATAACATGTGTTAAAGAGACTAATTTTTTGTGGTAAGCAAATCTTACACAAGATTTTGTTCTGCCTCTATTAGTACCCTAATTCATTATAAATCAATATTTATAAAATGTAAATGAATTATTCTAATGCTCATTTTGTTGTTTGTCAGTAGTAAGTCAAAAATAGTATTTTCCTTGCCTCCATACAAATCATATTAAAATTTATACTAGAAACTTTTCTAGTCTGCTTCCATTTGGTCTTTTCATATGATTTTCACTGGAACAATAAGTTTCAGTTTTAGTTTGGCCTAAATGTAATTTATATCAAATTGAAACCAAAATGGAAGCACTGACACTGAGAATAATTTTCCTGAATTAAATAAATTAAAATGAAAATGCTAGTTTGTTTTTGGTTTGGTGTAATTTCTTGCACAATAGCCTTGCTTAATTCTTTGGGTTGCATACCTACATCTTTGTTTTAGTCTCTTATACTGTAATCTTATTTATTTTTTTTACATATTCTTAATTTTTTGCATATTTTTAATTTTTACATACCTGTTAAAATTTGGAATGGAATCTTCAGGACATTAATAAAGAGCCGCTGCATTCCTCTGAGTTTGCCACACCCGTCCTTGTCAGGAGCTGAGGTGCAAGCTTCTCTACTGCAGGGGTTGCCTGCTGACAACTCCTGGAATAAACTCCTGGTTCAGGTCTAAATTAATTACATTTATTTATAGTTAGTAAAATAATGTCTTTGATAACATTTTGTTATTGCTAAAAATAATGTCTTTGATAACATTTCCTTATTGCTAAAAATAATGTCTTTGATAACATTTCCTTATTGCTAAAAATAATTTGCCAATTCAATGTGAGAATTTCTGAATTTTATTTTGAGATGGATGGATGGATGGCAATCTGCAGTGCAAGTGGAAAGTAATGATGCTGGAATTATTTTCCAGGCATTCCCCAAGTCGTCCAACACTGCAGGTTCAATAGCTGAACATTTTTACTGCCATCACATGAACTCGGGCACCAAACCTGTTGCCTTGAGCACCCATGGCAAGCCCACCAAAACTGGAGGACAAGCAACTCCTTTGTACTCACGAGGACAAAGTCTTGTGTACAATGCAACAGGAAATTCTCAGTCCAGAGCATTGGTGCCCAGCATTGAATACTCAAAAGATGTTTTTACATTCTCAACTCTTCTCAACTCTGTTGCTAAAACTAATGCTGAGAACCTCAAAGTTGATGCTACCAAAAAGTACCAAAGTGAGTGTACATTTCTGTTACTAAAATATGTTTTGTTTTATAGAGTTTTTGCTTATTTGTAAGTAATTTCTAGTTGCTCATAGGTTTAAATGACTACTATTATCAAGAATTTCATTATATATCTTTTCTTTTCTATATCATGCATTGTAGTCATTGGTAAAATTTTTCCTATTGTTTTGGCTTATGAGATTATTTCATTTCACTGATAATATCTGTGAAAAATAATATTTTACTCATAACCAATACATTTAGTACTTTTATGATGTAAAATAATTGGTTCAGCTGTGAATGTTGTTTAGTAGCAGGAATGGTGAAGTAAATTTGAAATCGCCAAATTTGTCATTGTAAAGCATTTTTTAAAAAAGATTTCTTCAAAGATTGATTTGCAATTATAAATTCAATGAATTATTATGTATTGAAGAAATAATTATAACAAATTAATTTATTTTAGATGGTTGCTTCTCAAGACCATGCAAGTCTTTACCAACATCCCCTCTGAGCTGCACTGACGCTCTGAGGGTTGCCCTCACTGCCCTCTACAGCGCCCCTCTTGTGGACCTCACTGGGTGAGGGGAATTGTCTTCACATACATAGACTGCAATTCAGATTAATTCATTTATCTTCTTTAAAGTCAATGGATATTGTTATATTATAAATTAATTGATACCATATATGGGTGTTATTCAAATTTTTAAACCAGTATTCAGATTGATGAATTTTTTTTAATGTTTTTTTTGAAGTCCAAGGATATTATAAGAGTTTTTCCAACACTTAAAAAAACTAACATTGAATTAAAAAGTTCAAATTGGTTTTTAATCAGTAAATAAGTACATGCAAGCATATAACTAGCTGTTAGCATCTGGTAATTTATTAGTTAAATTACATTAATATTGCATGAATAACGCTGTGCAGAGTTGGTGAAGGATTTACAGTGCAGAGATGCGGTGCAGAGGAGGCGGGCACAGCACACTGCATACTTGAGTGTGCTGCACACTTCCTGGTGCTGCTGCCGTCTGTGCAGCACACCTTGCAGCACGCGGTCACCTTCAGGTGACGTCACTATCAGAGTTGTATTGAAGTCACTATCAGAGTTGTATTGAAGTCACTATCAGAGTTGTATAAAAATGCATGCAGTTTATGTCACTATCAGAGTTGTATAAAAGCGCACACAGTCACCTCCAGAGTTGTATAAAAGTGCACGCAGTCACCTCTATCAGAGTTGTATAAAAGTGCACGCAGTCACCTCTATCAGAGTTGTATAAAAGTGCACATAGTCACCTCTATCAGAGTTGTATAAAGAGTAGCCATCATTTTGCGTTTTTGAAAGTTAAAATTTTGTATATTGTAAGATTCTAACAAAATGTTTGGATAGATAAGTATTGTATTTGTATATTGTAAGGTTCTTAATTATTTAACTATTGTAGTATGATTCAATTGTACATTTTTCACCAATGCTTAATATAACTCTGATATTCAAGCTTTGGATGTATAAATATTCAAACTTTTGAGTATAAATAATCTGTATTAATCTAGAAATTTTGAATACCCTTAGGCTTTTTTTGATGCATATATTCTCAACACTTGAAAAATCTACCAGGTAAATTAAGAATTTAAGAAATTGCCATTGAAAGTCATGTTAAATTGAAATGGATAGGAATATATTCTCTTTTATGAAGATGAATTAATCCAAATAATAATTTTACAGTCCGGACAAGATTCCTGGAGCAGATGGAGCAGGTCTGCTGGTTTTGTACCACCTGCTAACCATCTGTCATGCTCTACACGAGCGCCATCTCCCACTGGGTGACGTGAAACTCAGTCACCTGTGGGTGGACAACTGCTACAACCTCACCCTGTCACCCACTGCCCCACTGTCCGCTCTTCTCCCACCAAGCTATGGGAGACCAAAGCTTACCATACCAAAAATAAATGCTACAAATAAGGAGAAAAAATTACCAAAAAACTTGAATTTATCCCAAAAATCTACGTTTCCGAATAATTCTTCGCTGGAAAAAATTCCCTGCGTGGGGATGAATTCTTGCAAAGGTAGAAAATCTTCTGAAGTGGAGGAGTTTGATGAGGGAAATGCACTGCATCAAGAGGGAAGAAATGATAATTCAGAAATTATACAAGCTGAGGGTCAGGGCATGGCAGTAATTGGGGTTGAGGCTAAAACACAGCCTGATGTTCTCAACCCAACTACAACCCCAGTGCCTGGGACCAAATATAGTTCAAGTCATGGGTTGAAACCTTCAGATTCTTCAAGTGATACTCTGAGTTGTGAGAGCGGAGGATATTTGGAGCATGGAGAGGGACCGGAGTCAGGAGAAGGTCCCCAAGAGGAGTCAAGGGGACATTATAACTCCATTCTGGAGGCCCAAGGGGAAGATGGGGGAGAGGGGAACGAGCCCCGCGTTGTGGCCTTCCTCAGGCTGGTTAAAGACCCGACTGCTTGCCAGCTCCTGCAACAGGTATTCTTATTACTATAATTATTTCTTAATAATATTTATTATTAAAAAATGAAATAAATTAAAATAAATTATTAAAATAATAATATAACTCAGTACTCACTGCAGTGTGTGACAGAGCGCGCATTTTCTCGTCGATGAAAACGTGAAGTCACGGACGG
>NW_025939186.1:43622-45260 GCF_000764305.2 Hyalella azteca | reverse complement strand
ATAGTAAGTAATGTGATGGGTGAATAGTAAGTAATGTGATGGGTGAATAGTAAGTAATGTGATGGGTGAATAGTAAGTAATGTGATGGGTGAATAGTAAGTAATGTGATGGGTGAATAGTGTGTTTATCCTAGACCTGAGTGAGTAAATGTAAACAAACACCTTGTCTAATGTTATGTTTGTCAGGTGTATTTATATAATCAAACAAATTGTCTAATGTTTGTCAGGTGCATTAATATAATCAAACACCTTTTCTAATGTTATGTTTGTCAGGTTTTATATAATCAAACACATTGTCTAATGTTTGTCAGGTACATTAATATGAACAAACACATTGTCTAATGTTTGTCAGGTACATTAATATGAACAAACACATTGTCTAATGCTAATGTTTGTCAGGTGCATTAATTAATATAAACAAACATATGTTTAACAGGTGCATTAATTAATAGAAACAAACATATGTTTAACAGGTGCACCGGCGTCTCAGTAACCTGGACTACCTGCTGTGTTTGGCTTACTTCGCTGGTCGCGAGTTTGGTTCCCCCAGACATCACCCGACGCTGCCCTGGGTCATCGACTTCACCCAGCGCAGGTCGCTTCTCTCACCCGTGCTTTAAATTTTAAACTTGAAGAGTTATTCCCTTAGATAACAAATTATATTTTGTTCAAGGTTTGATTTTTGTGCAGATTGATGGATAAAGATTTTGGAGTTTAACATCTATTTCTTAGGTGGAAAAATTTTAGGGCTCAATGTTTATTTTTTCCGATTGAGTAGATTTTTTTTTCTAGAAAGTAGATTTTGGATTAGATTTTTATTTATTTAGGTGAAAAAATGAAATATATTTAATGTTTGATTTGTTTTACGGAAGTCCAGTAATAAAATTTGTGATCATTTGAGTAGTTAAAGTTACCTCCTAATTAAGTTGAATAGTTAACTTAACTAATTAGTTTATTAGTTAAGTTAATTAACGAGTTAATTTGTTAACTTAAGTAATTAGTTAATTTGTTAATTAATTAACTTAACTAATTTGTTAATTACGTAGTTAACTTAACTAATTACTTAAATAGGTAACTTAACTAATTAGTTAAATTAATTAGTTGATCCTCCCTCAGGGGTGCACTGAGGGACCTCACCAAAACCAAATTCAGACTCACGCGCGGGGACCAACAACTGGACCACACCTACCGCCTCCCCTGCCCCACAGACCCACACAAACTGGTGGGTTGTGGTCCACAAACTGGTGTGTTGTGGTCCACAAACTGGCGTGTTGTGGTCCTGTCTCTTATACACATCTAGATGTGTATAAGAGACAGCTCTACACGAGTCCTCAGTCATTCATAATGTTATTAATTCAATTCAAGTGGAGCAAAATTAAAATAAAGAAAAATTCTAACAGTCGGTGATCCTAAAAGCAGCAAGCAATCACCATCGTGATTAAGCCTTGAACGTTGGAAAATCCTTACAGCAAGAACTTATAGAAGAAACGACCACTATAAATGAGTGGAAGTTTGTCTTATTTCATTGCTGCAACGTAAAAAGCGTTCAAGATAGCAGGCACGTGGATCAAGTTTATTTAAAGAGCTCCACTGACCCACTCCATTGAAGCCTTTCCTTCCCTCGGAGTCCATTTAGAGG